>NW_022142588.1:0-2253 GCF_007565055.1 Rhinopithecus roxellana
TTAGGGTTAGGGTTAGGTTGGTTAGGGTTAGGGTTAGGGTTAGGGTGAGTGTCAGGGTTCGGCCCCGCCCACCGCCCGGGACATGCCACCCCCGTCCCGCCCCCAGCCGCTCCTGGCCACGCCCCCCCGGCGGGCGGGGCCCCGGCCGGCGGCGCGCGACTTACCTTCGCGAAGCGGTTCCCGGCGGCGCTAGGCCCGCGCCCAGCGCCATTTTTTCGCCTCGGGCCGCCCGGAACGCCCCCTGGCGGCATAGGGTTTGGGTTAGGGTTAGGGTTAGGTTAGGGTTAGGGTTAGGTTAGGGTTAGGGTGAGGGTGAGTGTCAGGGTCGGCCCCGCCCACCGCCCGGGACATGCCACGCCCCCGTCCCGCCCCCAGCCGCCTCCTGGCCCGCCCCCCCGGCGGGCGGGGGCCCCGGCCGGCGGCGCGCGACTTACCTTCCGCGAAGCGGTTCCCGGCGGCCGCTAGGCCCCGCCCAGCGCCATTTTTCGCCCTCGGGCCGCCCGGAAACGCCCCTGGCGGCATAGGGTTTGGGTTAGGGTTAGGGTTAGGGTTAGGTTAGGGTTAGGGTTAGGGTGAGTGTCAGGGTTCGGCCCCGCCCACCGCCCGGGACATGCCACGCCCCCGTCCCGCCCCCAGCCGCCTCCTGGCCAGCCCCCCCGGCGGGCGGGGGCCCCGGCCGGCGGCGCGCGACTTACCTTCCGCGAAGCGGTTCCCGGCGGCCGCTAGGCCCGCGCCCAGCGCCATTTTTTCGCCCTCGGGCCGCCCGGAAACGCCCCCTGGCGGCATAGGGTTTGGGTTAGTTAGGTTAGGGTTAGGGTTAGGTTAGGGTTAGGGTTAGGTTAGGGTTAGGGTTAGGGTTAGGGTTAGGGTGAGTGTCAGGGTTCGGCCCCCCACCGCCCGGGACATGCCACGCCCCCGTCCCCCCCCAGCCGCCTCCTGGCCACCCCCCCCGGCGGGCGGGGGCCCCGGCCGGCGGCGCGCGACTTACCTTCCGCGAAGCGGTTTCCCGGCGGCCGCTAGGCCCGCGCCCAGCGCCATTTTTTCGCCCTCGGGCCGCCGGAAACGCCCCCTGGCGGCATAGGGTTTGGGTTAGGGTTAGGGTTAGGGTTAGGGTTAGGGTGTAGGGTTAGGGTTAGGGTTAGGGTTAGGGTGAGTGTCAGGGTTCGGCCCCGCCCACCGCCCGGGACATGCCACGCCCCCGTCCCGCCCCCAGCCGCCTCCTGGCCACGCCCCCCCGGCGGGCGGGGGCCCCGGCCGGCGGCGCGCGACTTACCTTCCGCGAAGCGGTTCCCGGCGGCCGCTAGGCCCGCGCCCAGCGCCATTTTTTCGCCCTCGGGCCGCCCGGAAACGCCCCCTGGCGGCATAGGGTTTGGGTTAGGGTTAGGGTTAGGGTTAGGGTTAGGGTTAGGGTGAGGGTGAGTGTCAGGGTTCGGCCCCGCCCACCGCCCGGGACATGCCACGCCCCCGTCCCGCCCCCAGCCGCCTCCTGGCGCCCCCCCCCGGCGGGCGGGGGCCCCGGCCGGCGGCGCGCGACTTACCTTCCGCGAAGCGGTTCCCGGCGGCCGCTAGGCCCGCGCCCAGCGCCATTTTTTCGCCCTCGGGCCGCCCGGAAACGCCCCCTGGCGGCATAGGGTTTGGGTTAGGGTTAGGGTTAGGGTTAGGGTTGTGTTAGGGTAGGGTTAGGGTTAGGGTTAGGGTTAGGGTAGTGAGTGTCAGGGTTCGGCCCCGCCCACCGCCCGGGACCTGCCACGCCCCCGTCCCGCCCCCAGCCGCCTCCTGGCCACGCCCCCCGGCGGGGGGGGCCCCGGCCGGCGGCGCGCGACTTACCTTCCGCGAAGCGGTTCCCGGCGGCCGCTAGGCCCGCGCCCAGCGCCATTTTTTCGCCCTCGGGCCGCGGAAACCCCCCTGGCGGCATAGGGTTTGGGTTAGGGTTAGGGTTAGGGTTAGGGTTTAGGGTTAGGGTTAGGGTGAGTGTCAGGGTTCGGCCCCGCCCACCGCCCGGGACATGCCACGCCCCCGTCCCGCCCCCAGCCGCCTCCTGGCCACGCCCCACCGGCGGGCGGGGGCCCCGGCCGGCGGCGCGCGACTTACCTTCCGCGAAGCGGTTCCCGGCGGCCGCTAGGCCCGCGCCCAGCGCCATTTTTTCGCCCTCGGGCCGCCGGAAACGCCCCTGGCGGCGGTTAGGGTTAGGGTTAGGGTTAGGGTTAGGGTTAGGGTTAGGGTTAGGGTAGGGTTAGGGTTGGTAGGGTTAGG
>NW_022142589.1:0-16673 GCF_007565055.1 Rhinopithecus roxellana
TCCAACCTCCGTTTTGCTGAGACTCGGGCTGGGTCCCCAGGTGGACTCAGCCTTGCTGGAAGTTGAGTTCATGCCCCGGCTCTTGCCCTGGGCAGCCTCAGCCTTGCTGGTTCTCTGGCCCTGGCCTTGAACATCCTCAGTCTTGCTGAGGCTCCAGTTTGAGTCATAGAAAGCCTCAGTCTTGGTGGAACTTCGGAGCAGTCCCCTGCTTCGGCCCTGGGTGGCATCAACCTTGCTGGGTCTCCAGCTCCGGCCACAAACAGCCTTGATCTTTCTGGGCCTCTGCCTTGGGCTCCGGGTGGTCTTGGTCTTGCTGGGCTCCTGCCTTGGGCCCTGGGTGGTCTCGATCTCGCTGGAGCTCTGCCTCTTGCCCTGAGTGGCCTCGGTCTTGCTGGAGCGCCGCCCTTGGCCCTGGGTGGCCTTGGTCTTGCTGGAGTTCCTCCTGTGTACGGTGGCCGTGGTCTTGCTGAAGGTCTGCCTCTGGCTCTGGGTGGCCTGGGTCTTGCTAAGGCTCTGCCTCTGGCCCTGGATGTCCTTGATTTTTCTGGAACCGTGGCTCAATGCCTCCCTGTTGTTCCCAGAGTCTGAGGATTGCGTCTTCAGCAGTGACGAGTCAGAGAATGTCATGGCGGTGGCTGAGGTGCTCCTGTATTCCTGGCAGATAGCCGACGTCTCAGTCTCTGAGGTGCATGTGGTCCTGACTGGGAAGGGTGTGCCAAGAGCACCCATCAGGCCTGCCGCACCTGCCCTGGAAAAGGGGCTTCCCAATTTCACACTGGCCTGTGGCCCTGAGGCTTCGCATTACCTGCAGATCACCCCCGCCCAGCCCCCCAGCGCCCCAGATCCCGAGGGGTGGGGCTGTGACATGGGGGGAGATGCCTAAGAGCCCCCTTCTCCCAGTCCCAGGCCTCTGCTCTGTGGCTGCCCCTGCCCTCTGCTCCTGTTGCAGCAGACAGCCCCAGCAGGGCCCCTGCATCCCTCTGCCTGGCACCCTCCTGCCCTTCCATCCTTGTCCCCACTAAAAGGCGCTAAATGCACCCACAGCCGCAGCTTCCCCTGCACTGTGTCTGCCCTGTCTCCTGGCTGTCGGGTCACCTGGGAGCCTTCTTCCTGTTGGAGCTTAGAGCTCATGTCCCAGGGCAAGGACTATGCCAGTCATCCCTGTGCCCAGTGTTGAGCACAGGCCTGGCCCAGGGCACTCGGTGGGTTTGCTGGATGCACGAAATGAAGAAGGAGCCTGGGCCCTGCCACTCCCCTCCCCACAGAGGACTGCGCACACCCACCCTGGGGTCTCTGAGGAGCAGCCTCCCCGTTCTTCATTTCTGTCTCCTCCAGGCTGGGGCCCCACGGAACTGGGGCTAAAAGCCCCCTGGCCATGCACAAGGTTTGTGGGTTTTTTTCTGGGACAGGGCTGGGAGGGGATGAGAGCAGAGTAGCAGCTACCATGAAGTGCCTGGAGCAAGCCTCGGCCTCTCTGCCCATGTTGGGCACTGCCCGCTGAGTCCTCGGCAGGCCCAGCAAGAGTGTTACTCCCGCTCTAGAGCCACTCGCCCCAGGCCACCCAGCTGTCAGCAGCAGAGCTAAACTCACACCTAGGCCAGCGGTCTTCGACTCCTGACCTTTGACCACCCTGCTGCCTTAGTTTCCTGAGGCCTGGCGGGAGCCCCAGGGACTTACAGCTCATGCTGGAAGCTAAAGAGGTCTGGTCGAGGTAGCTGTCAGACAGGGATGCCACCTTGCTAGGTGTGAGCTTTGGTTTCTTCTCCTATGGCAAGAAACAGGCTTTGTAGTTCAGATGGTAGGAGGCCCACGCAGCTGCGCCTCTAGAAGGCCAGCAGCCCTGGGCCGCTCGGTGGTCATTCTCCTGAGCTCAGAGGTCCTTGAAGGTGCCAGGTTAGGGTGGGGTGGGGACACACAGAGGCTAAGCCTGGCAGGAACGGGGCGGCCAGGCTGGACAGGCATATGGTGCCATGAGGACAGTTGTGTTGAAGGGGCTGCCTAGCACCTTGGCTTTTTCAACTGCAAAATGAAAATGAGTTCAGGCGTGGGACAGGCTTCTGTACATTATAAAGGGCTGTGCCCTGGGGAATGCTTATGGAGGACTTGAGGAGCTTCTCTAGGCTTTACCCCCTTCCATTCTCCCAATACAAGTGGGGACGGAGGGATGGAGAGAGCTGCTAATGACCATTTCACCGACCAGGAAACTAAGGCTCAGAGCCCATAAGCAACCTGCCCAGGGCCACTCAGCCAAGAAGCAGAGAGGCCGAGTTTGAATCCAGGTCTGCTGGCCACCACAGCCAGACCCTACCTAGGCTGCAGGTCTCTGCCCACGTTCACAACTGCAGACAGCGAGGTGCACCATAGTGCTCCAGGCGCCAGCTGGGAGTTGTGCTCTGGGTTCCATCCACTTCAGCCCAACATCTCCCTGGGGGAGGGAGCCTCTGATTTCGGGGGCACACAGAGGGAAGGTGTGTACTCTAATATTCATTCTAACATGAGCTAGAAAACTGAAGAGCTGCTGGGCGCGGTGGCTCACGCCTGTAATCCCAGCACTTTGGGAGGCCGAGGCGGGTGGATCATGAGGTCAGGAGATCAAGACCATCTGGCTAATGCTGTGCAACCCTGTCTCTACTAAAAATACAAAAAATTAGCTGGGTGTGGTGGCGGGTGCCTGTAGTCCCAGCTACTTGGGAGGCCTGGGCAGGAGAATGGTGTGAACCTGGGAGGTGGAGCTTGCAGTGAGCCAAGATCGCACCACTGCACTCCAGCCTGTGAGACAGAGTGAAACTCCGTCTCCAAAAAAAAAAAAAAGAGAGAAAACTGAAGAGCTAGCATTTTCTTTCCTCTTTTCTTTTTTTCTTTTTTTTTTTTTTTTGAGACGGAGTCTCGCTCTGTCACCCAAGCTGGAGTGCACTGGCCAGATCTCAGCTCACTGCAAGCTCCGCCTCCCGGGTTCACGCCATTCTCCTGCCTCAGCCTCCCGAGTAGCTGGGACTACAGGTGCCCGCCACCTCGCCCGGCTAGTTTTTTTTTTTTTTTTGTATTTTTTAGTAGAGACGGGGTTTCACCGTGTTAGCCAGGATGGTCTCAATCTCCTGACCTTGTGATCCGCCCGCCTCGGCCTCCCAAAGTGCTGGGATTACAGGCTTGAGCCACCGCGCCCGGCCACTTTCCTCTTTTCTTTTCTTCTTTAGACAGGGTCTTGCTCTCTCACCTAGGCTGGAATGCAGTACTATGATTACGGCTCACCGCAGCCTCAAGTGACTCAGGGGCTCAAGGGATCCTCTTGCCTCAGCCTTCCAAGTAGCTGGGACTATAGGCACACATCACCATGCCTGGCTAATTTTTGTATTTTTTTGTAGAGACAGGGTTTTGCCATGTTGCCCAGGCTAGTCTTGAACTCCTGGGCTCAAGTGATCTGCTCATCTTGGCCGCCCAAAGTGCTGGGATTACAGGCATGAGCCACCGCGCCCGGCCACATTTTCTATTGATGGCAAGGGATGCTGGTATGCCTATACTTCAATTGTGTAAAGTTTCCTTTGAACATTAGTGTACTTGATGTCTACCAGCAGTAGAACAGAGAAACACAGGACGGAATATTCTGCAGCACCAGTGACAGGGAGCAGGCTGCTGCTACCTGCTGCAGCGTGAGTGACGCTCATCATGCTGTCCAATCATGTGAAGGAAAGACAAAAGCTCACGTTTGGCGTTAGGAATCAGGACAGCCTTGTAGGTAGGGTGGGCTATGGGAGGGGCCTCGAAGGGGGCCCCAGTGGGCTTCTGGGAGCTGGGAAAGTGTTCTTTCTCGATCTGGATAATGATATCATGGGTGTCATGCAGTTGTGAAAATTCATCAAACTGGCACTTATGATTTGTGCACTTTCCTATATTTATGTTACATTCAATAAGAGGTTTTCAGAAACAAATTTAAGAATTAAGAAAATTCCGGGGGCCGGGCGCAGTGGCTCATGCCTGTAATCCCAGCACTTTGGAAGACCCAGGCGTGCAGATCGCTTAAGTCCGATAAAAATACTAAAAATACAAAAAACTAGCCAGGTGTGGTGGCATGCACCTGTAATCCCAGCTACCTGGGAGGCTAAGGCATGAGAATTGCTTGAACCCAGGAGGCGGAGGTTGCAGTGAGCCGAGATCATGCCACTCTACTCCAGCCTGGGTGACACAGCAAGACTCTGTCTCAAAAACAAAAAATTCTGGCACAAGTGGCAAGTGGCTAGTGCATACAGTAGAATTCGTGACAGTGACCATGAGCAGGGGTGTGACTCCTCTCTGTGAGGGCCCACATCCCCACACACCCTCCCTCAGGAGCACCCCTTGCTTGTACCATCCCCATCTCATAGCAAGATGTCCCCAGCCCATCACACAACTGAGGGAGTGCAGAGCCAGGCCTGGAAGCCAGACTCCACTGGCCTGCATCCTCCAGCCCTGGACTGGGGTACGCTCTGCCCCAGACCCCAAGGGCTTCGGGCCCTGGCGTGTGCTCCACTTACCTTTTTTTCTCCTTCTCCTTCTCTTCCTCCTCCTTGGGGGCCTCAGCCTCTCCCTCTGAGCTTCCTGGTTCTACCTGCGGAATCTCAGGGGTGGCCTGCAGCTTCTCGGAGGTCTCAATCAAAGGCTCCCCCTGCTTCCATGAGCGCTGCAGGGCCAAGGCCTTCTGGTGCTCCAACTCCCACTGCTTAAGCATCCTGCCAAACAATGCCCCCCGGGCATTGTCGGTCTCCCTGGCCCATGCTGATCTCTCCAAGGACTAGACAATGGCCCTGGCATGCAGCTGGAGCCAGAGGTGCCTAGAGCTGCAGCCATTCCCCAGCCCTGGCCTGTGCCCCCTGCTCCAGGGCTTACCCCACAATGCCTTGTGGGCCGCCGGCCTGCAGGCTGCCCTCCACCATCCGTTCCAGCTGCAGCCTGGCCAGGTGGGCTATCTGGGTGCTAAGCACCTCCTCCACAGACATGCCCGGGAAGAGGTTGGTCATCAGCAGGGACAGCTGCCATGAAAGGGGGTGACAGACCAGAGCCAGGTGAGGGGCCAGAGCAGCGGGCACACAGCATGATGCTGCCCTGATCCCACACAGCCAGATTTGGCCCTTCCCAAGACTGAAGAAGGAAGTGTTTTGCAGTGTTTTTTGTTTGCTTGTTTGTTTTGTTTTGTTTTTTGAGACAGAGTCTCACTCTATCACCCAGGCTGAAGTGCTGTGGCACAATCTTGGCTCACTGCTACCTCTGCCTCCCTGCAACTTCTGCCTCCCGGGTTGAAGCGATTCTCATGACTCAGCCTCCTGAGTAGCTGTAATTACAAACGTGCACCACCACGCCTGGCTAATTTTTGTATTTTTAGTAGAGATGGGGTTTCACCATGGTGGCTGGGTGGGTCTCAAACTCTTGACCTCAGGTGATCCACCTGCCTTGGGCTCCCAAAGTGCTGGGATTACAGGTGTGAGCCACCATGCCTGGCCTTATGATTGTTATCAAACCAGATTTCTTTAGGGGCCGAGGAGTATCTTTATGCACCAGGCATGACTCCGGAGCCTACACTCCTGACGTGGCAGGAACCTACCTTTGGTTGCTTGGGGTTGAGGAGCAGGACAGTGGCCACATCCTGGCGTGCCCCAAAAATGTTCTGCAGCAGCTGCCGGCTCTTGGCCCGGTACAGGTAGTACTGGGCCTTCTGGGGGTTATGCCGGATGGCCGTGGAGAAGTGGTCCTCTGCCTTCTGGAACTGCCTGCAGGACACAGTGGATTCCAAGCTGCCATGAGCTCGGCCATCTGTGGGGAAAAGGGTGGCTTCTGGGCCCCACTGAGGAGTTAGACGGAAACCAGGCTGGGTCTGCTCCCCCTACCATGTCCCTCTCCTCTCTCTCCACCAGTGACGTCCCTGATGGAGCCAACACTTAGATGCCAGTGTGAAACTCCACCATCAACGAATATTTTTATGATCTTGGGGTAGGGAAGGCCTTTCTGAGAATGGCATAAACCCATCAGCTAAAATGAAAATATTAATTTGCCCATGATTAAGTTCCAAGTTATTGAGTAGTAAAAATATCACAAAGAAAACCAGCATAGGGAGGGCACGGTGGCTCACGCCTGTAATCCCAGCACTTTGGGAGGCAGATCGCCTAAGGTGGGGAGTTTGAGACCAGCCTGGCCAGTATGGTGAAACCCCATCTCTACTAAAAATACAAAAATTAGCTGGGTGTGGTGGCAGGCGTCTGTAATCCGAGCTACTTGGGAAGCTGAGGCAGGAGAATTGCTTGAACCCAGGAGGTTGAGGTTGCTGAGTGAGCTGAGATTGTGCAATTGCACTCCAGCCTGGGCGACAGAGCGAGACTCCGTTTAAAAAAGAAAAAGGAAGCAGGCCGGCGCGGTGGCTCAAGCCTGTAATCCCAGCACTTTGGGAGGCCGAGACGGGCGGATCACGAGGTCAGGAGATCAAGACCATCCTGGCTAACACGGTGAAACCCCGTCTCTACTAAAAATACAAAAAACTAGCCGGGCGAGGTGGCGGGCGCCTGTAGTCCCAGCTACTCCGGAGGCTGAGGCAGGAGAATGGCGTAAATCGGGGAGACGGAGCTTGCAGTGAGCTGAGATCCGGCCACTGCACTCCAGCTCGGGCGACAGAGCAAGACTCCGTCTCAAAAAAAAAAAAAAAAAGGAAGCATAACTGGGAGAGGAGTTTTTTTTGGAGGGGGCGGGGGGGGGACACCCAGCTAATTTTTTTGTATTTTTAATAGAGATGGGGTTTCACCATATTGGCCAGATTGGTCTCAAACTCCCGACCTCGGGCAATCCACCTGCCTCGGCCTCGGCCTCACAAAATGTGGGGATTACAGGGGAGAACGACCGCGCCCATGCCCGGGGGGGAGAGAAGCAACTTGATTGACCCAGGGATCCTAGCAGTTGGCTTCCTGCCCGCCCCGCCCTCGGGGCCTGCCCCGCCCACCGTGGGGGCTGGAGCCCACGCACCTGCGCTTCTGCTCGCAGAAGCCCATCTTCTCCTGCAGCAGGCCCATGCGCGTGTTGGCGCCCTCGTCCTGCGGGCTCAGCGCCAGCGCCTGCTGGTAGTCCGCCTCGGCAAAGGCCAGGTTGCCCAGCTGGAAGAAGCAATCTAGGGTCCGGAGGCGGGGGTGAGTGGACCCCCAACTCCCAGTGCCTGGGAGCCCCAGCCCAGTCGGCTCCAGCCCCGGGGCCAGGGCCTGAAACTGGTGGCTGATAACCCCCATAGGCGGTCACGGTCCCCGTCCCCTCTAGTTTTCTGGGCGTCTGGGCACTGTTCCCCAGCTGCCTGTTTGAGCATTTTAAGGAGTCTGGAACCAGTTTGTCTAAGGTAACATTTCCCAGAGTGTGTTCCTGGGATACTGAGACTATTACATTTTCTCTTCCCTCGCTTCCTTCCTCTCTCCCTTCCTCCTTCCCCCGCAGGGGCCTCAAGTGCCCAGTGGGGGCCTTAAAGATGGCGAGGCTCCCCGCATCCCCTCCCCAACGCCCCGGTCGCTGCGCACCGCCTCGGTTGATGTAGAGCCCTTTCTCCTGCTGCTCATCCCGGAGGGCCTTGTTCAGCAGCAGCACGCCCTCCTGGTAGGCGCCCTGCCTGTAGCAGTGCACGGCAAAGTCGTTGTAGGTAAGCAACAGCTGGCGCTGCGCCTGCCGCACCATGTCCTCCTGATCCTCGGTCACCATGTCCAGCACCTTCAGGAAGTCCTCCACTGCCCCATCAAACTCCTGGAGCCGTCGGTACATGGTGCCCCTGTGGGGGACGGCGTGGCAGACGGCAGGAGGGACATGAGGGCCAGTGCACCCCCACCGACTGGTGAGTGGCCAGACCTCCTGACCCATGGAGGAGGCAGTGGCGATCCCCACCTCATTTGTCCCGTGGGGCCAGCTCTGGACTGCTACTCAGAAAACCCACTAGGCACTGATCATTTTATTTTTTGCAAAAATACCCTCCCTCTTTCGTTTTGGGAGCCAGGTGTATGCCAGTCTCTACATTAAAACATTTTGTACAAGAAACAGGTGTTTTACCACCACTGTTTGGATAGGTTAATTGGCCCGAAATCATAGTGGCCTCTCATGTCACTGAATCACTTGTGGGATACTGAGCCCAGCCCTTTGGCATAGCAAGAGGTTGACTGGGTGGACAACCCCCCGGAGTCACTCCTGCCAGGGCAGTGGTGCTCCCTCCTGAAATGCAGCAAGATGTGGTAAGTTCCTGGGGACCAGACTCAAGCCTAATTCTCATCCACTGAGCTGGGCTCAGCGCCCAATGTGAACTGCTTAGCAGGCTGGGGCTCTAGGATTCCTGGGGTAACTGGGACATTTGTTGCCATCCCTCTTCCAGCTGTAAGAGACCACCTCTGTAATGCCTTAACCCAGTAGGAAGTAGGGTAAGACTGTTAGAGGCTAGCTGGGGAAACTGAGGCCTAGAGAAGGTCAGGGACTCTCCTTAAACCACACAGAAAGTCTGTGGCTGGGCAGGGCCTGGGACCCAAGGCCAGCACCTTCCCATGCAGTACCAGGAAGAGGAAGAGACTGGGGTCCAGAGGGTTGTTCTCGATGGCACAGTTGATGCGCTGCAGTGCGTGCTGCAGCCTGCCCTGCACGGCCAGGATCGCTGCGTCTTGGCGCGCCTGCTGGGCCTGGGCCACCATCTTCTGGAGCAGCATCCTGGCCTGCGGATGCTTGGGATTCAACAGCAAGGCACCGTGCAGATCCCCGGTAGCAGAGGTGGGGCTGCAGGAGGCCAGGGGTGGCATCAGGGGCACAGGTCAACTGAGCCATGGGACCTGGAGGCCTTTCTTCAGCAGGGTGGCATCACACCATGCCTCCTCCATGCCCCCCACATCCCTCCATGTTCCACCCTTTCTTTTTTTTTTTTTTTTTTGAGATGGAGTCTCACTCTGTCACCCAGGCTGGAGTGCAATTGGCGTGGTCTTGGCTCACTGCAACCTCTGCCTCCCAGGTTCAACAGATTCTCCCGCCTCAGCCTCCCGAGTAGCTGGGACTACAGGTGCATGCCACTACACCTGGCTAATTTTTTTTTTTTTTTTTCAGTAGAGATGGGGTTTCACTACGTTGGCCAGGCTGGTCTCGAACTCCTGACCTTAGGTGATCCGCCCACCTTGGCCTCCCAAAGTGCCGGGATTACAGGGTTGAGCCACCATGCCCAGCCCCTTTCTGCCTCTTGAAGGACACAAGGAGCATCGTGGGGAAATGCCATCCCAGGCCCCATGCCAGCTGGCCCTTTCCAGATGTGACCTCAGGTGAGCCAGGTCCACCCCAGTGGTTTCTGCAGATGCTGCCTCCTTGTCAGGCCTCTGTGAAGCCCACTCAAGGTGCGGGGAGCATGTGACCTCCTGACTGTGACAGTTGTGTCCTCCCCCCTCCCCTGCACTCCCTCTTCCCCTCCCTGACCTTTGAGCCCAAGACCACTCTGCCCAAGCCCAGATTCTGGTCTGGGTACAGCGGAAACTCCCCCAGCAAGTCCCTTCCACTGGGAGGGGGTGGGCGAGGAAGGCGCAGCTCAGCCCAGCAACAGACAGTTCAACAATACCCCGTTCCCTGCGGGGTGACTGGCTGGCGGGCGAACGGGGTGTAGTGGACAGCAGGCATGGGTGGATGGAGGCAGGGAAATGGCAGGAGCTAGGGGCAGGGCTTTGGAGTAGGCAGCCTTGGGCTCCAGGCAGTGCCACTGGGAACAGGCTGTGTGACCTTGGGCAAGTCACCTGGGGGTGGCTCTTCCTCTGTGAAAAGAGGACAGTGTGTCTCTCTAGTCCAAAGGGTTGCTGCGAGCCTCACAGTTAAACAGGGGCAAAGTGCTGAGAACACGCCTACACATGGGAGGGGCTAAAATCACAAGAGTCACCAATAATTATCAATTACTAGTTCTCAGCTAGGCGCGGTGGCTCACACCTATAATCCCAGCACTTGGGGAGGCTGAGGCTGAGGCAGGGGGGGATCACCTGGCGAAACCCTGTCTTTCCTAAAAATACAGAAATTAGCTGGGCAGGCGCCTGTAATTCCAGTTACTCAGGAGGCTGAGGCATGAGAATCGCTTGAACCTCCCGGCAGAGGTTGCGGTGAGCTGAGATCTCATCACTGCACTCCAGCCTGGGTGACAGAGTGAGACTGTCTCAAAAAAAACAAAACAAAAACAAAACAAATTACTAGTCTCATGCCACTGAATCACTTGTGGGATGCTGCAGCCCAGCCCCAAGGCACAGGGAGGAGTTGCCAGGGTGGACTGCACTCCCTGGAGTTGCTCCTGCCAGGGCGGCGGCGCTCCCTCCTACAATGCAGGCTGGCATTTCAGCCGCCCCCAGGATGTCCCCACCTGGAGAATGAGATGAACCTACCCCACCCCGCCCACCTGCTCCTCCCCATCCTAGTTTCCCATCTCCCCATCCACCCAGGCCAAGCCAGAACCCTTCTGGATCCTTCCATTTCCTTCAAGCCAACCCCCAAGCCAGACTCCAGCCCTGCCTTTTTTTTTTTTTTTTTTTTTTGAGACGGAGTCTCACCCTGTCGCCCAGGCTGGAGTGCAGTGGCCGGATCTCAGCTCACTGAAAGCTCCGCCTCCCGGGTTCACGCCATTCTCCTGCCTCAGTCTCCCGAGTAGCTGGGACTACAGGCGCCCACCACCTCGCCCGGCTAGTTTTTTTTTTTTGTATTTTTTAGTTTCACCGTGTTAGCCAGGATGGTCTCGATCTCCTGACCTCGTGATCCACCCGTCTCGTCCTCCCAAAGTGCTGGGATTACAGGCTTGAGCCACCGCGCCCGGCCCAGCCCTGCCTTCTGAAGGGCTGTGGGACTTGCCCCTCCTTGCTGCCCTCATGACCACCTTTCCCTCAACCTCACCCCACTCTGCAGTGGCGCCCAGCCTCCTTCTCAGGCTCCTGCCTCCAGGCCTCCCTTCGACCCACACTCCTTGTGGATACCGGAATGATCTTCCTAAAGCTCCCTGCCCTGGGGACACCTGATAGAGGTTCCCGCTGCCTCCGGGGAGATTTCTCATCCCTGCCCTCTTCTCCTTGGTGCCCAGCACCCCCTCCACCTCCTCCCTTATGACCTCAAGTTTCTCTTGCTCCCAAGTTGTTCCTTGTACTGTCTGTCCCTGTGCCCAGCCCAGGTTGTGCAGGTGGTCAGGGGTAGGGGTGATTCATTGAGGCAAACAGGAAAAAAGAAAGGAAGTGGGAGGAAGAGGAGAAGGAAGGAGAGGAGAGGAAGAAGAAGGAGGAAGGGGGAGGGGAAGGGAGGGGGAAAGGGGGAAGGGAGGGAGGAGGGAGGAGGGGGAAGGGAGGGAAGGAAGGAAGGAGAAGGGAGGAAGGGGGAAGGAAGGGAGGAGGGAGGGGGAGGAAGGGAGAAGGGGGGGAGGAGGGAGGAATGGAGGAGGGAGAGAAAAAAGGGAGGAAGGGGGAAGGGAGGAGGGAGGAAGGGAGGAGGGAGGAAGGGAGGAGGGAGGAAGGGGAAGGGAGGAGGGGGAGGAGGAAGAAGAGGAAGGGAGAAGGGCTAACTCATGTTAGGTGCCCTGGGTGCCCCCGTGTGTGGCTTCACAGGATTGTGGCTAAATCCTTCGCAGTGTACTCATCTGCCCAGGGATACCTCCCCCAGGCTGTGAGCTCCCTCCAGACAGGGATGACATGAGTCTCTCATCTTTTGCAACCCTTGGGGTACAGCACAGGCCTGGCACAGAGCCAGGGCTGAGCAACAATGGAACAAGGACCTGAACTGGTAGATGAGTGGTCCAGGCCAGTGCGGGCCTCTTCCCAGGGAGGACAGTGACCACTGCACTGTGGGATGGGGCTTCTGGGCTAGCTGACAGCCTTGTCTCCTCCTGTACTCTTGGGGCACACTGATGACCCCCAGGTTGGGAGGCACGCCCCTGCCCGCCTCCTCCACTGTACCTTCTGGAGAAAGTTGTGGAGTCTGGCCCGGAGGATGTAGACGTCGGCATTGGTGGTGTCCTGCTTCAGCTCCTCGGTGACGAGTGAGAGGCAGGCTGGATGCCGCCTGAGGGCCAGGAGACAGGCCATGCTGAGGGCAGAGGGAACAGAGTGCTCTGTTTCCTGGGTGGGGCATCAGGAAGCCGCTGCTGGGAGAAGGGTCCAGCAAGGGCACTCACCATCGGTAACGGAAGCACGCTTTCTCAGGCTGGAGCTCAGCAGCATGTGAGAAGACATTCAGGGCATCCAGGAAGGCACACTGCTCAAAAAGGCATTGCCCCTGGGGACACAGGGGACAGTCAATTCTGCTTGCCACCCCAGCCCAGCTGCACCCCCTAGTTGTCAGCCGAAAGCCCTGAGGCAGGAGGGAGAGATACAAGAGACAAGGATAGAGCCTTTTAGATCTGGAAGAGACTTGAAGAGGCAGAGACACAGAGACAGAGATGGAGAGAGATACAGATCTGGGGAAAGACAGCAAGAGTCAGTGAGAGATACACACTTGGCAAGAGACAGGAATACAGAGATTCAGGAACAAAGAGAAATGGAGAAAACTCAGATGGCTGGGCCAGACACGGTGGTTCACGCCTGTTATCCCATCCCAGCCCTCTGGGAGGCTGAGGCAGGTGGATCACTTGAGGCCAGGAGTTTGAGGCCAGCCTGGCCAACATGGTGAAACCCTGTCTCTACTAAAAATACAAAAATCAGCTAGGCATGTTAGTGCATGCCTATAATCCCAGCTACTCAGGAGGCTGAGGCATGAGAATTGCTTGGACCCGGGAAGCAGAGGTTGCAGTGAGCTGAGATCATGCCACAGCCCTCCAGCCTGGGCGACTCAAAACAAACAAACAAACAAACAGACAAAAAACAGAATCTCAGATGGCAGAAGAGACCAACAGAACTAACATGAACATGCTGTAGCCTGGACCTGGGCCCTGGGTGCTGAGCCCTGTGCTAAGAACTTGAACTGGTTTTCTCACTGGCACTAGCATGCTTCTCTTATGGATAAAGGAACTGAGGCTCAGAGAGGTGGAGTGACTTGCACAAGGGCACACAGGAAGTGGCCATGCAGGACATGGGCCCGCAACAGACAGATTCAGCACATGGTCTGAGGGCCCCAAATGTTTCGTTTTAAGAACAGATTTTTTTTTTTTTTTTTTTTTTGAGACAGTGTCCTGTTCTGTCACCCAGGCTGGAGTACAGTGGTATGATCTCGGCTCACCCCAACCTCTGCCTTCTGGTTTCAAGAGATTCTTCTGCCTCAGCCTCCCAAGTAGCTGGGATTACAGGCGTATGCTATGCCTAGCTAATTTTTGTATTTTTAGTAGAGACGGGGTTTCACCATGTTGGCCAGGCTGGTCTCAAACTCTTGATCTCATGATCCGCCCTACTCGCCCTCCCAAACCGGCCAAGAACTGAATATATTTTGACATAAACGACATCAAGCCCAGGCGCACTGGCTCACACCTGTAATCCCAGCACTTTGGGAAGCTGAGGCGGGCAGATCTCTTGAGGTCAGGAGTTGGAGACCAGCCTGGCCAACATGGTGAAAACCCATCTCTATTAAAAGTACAACAATTAGCCAGGTGTGGTGATGCACATCTGTAATCCTAGCTACTCAGGAGGCTGAGGCACGAGAATCATTTGAACAAGGGAGGTGGAGGTTGTGAGCTGAGATCGCACCACGGCGCTCTAGCCTCAGAAACAGAGCAAGACTCCGTCTCAAAAAAAAAAAAAAAAAAAAAAAGACAACAAGGTTATCAAAATGGAAAAAAGCAAGACTTTGTTGGTGTTTTATAGTTTCATATTGTTTTTCCTTTGAAATACACTTGGGGGTCACTGTGAGCTTTTTGTGCTTAGAGCCTCTGGACTCTAGATCTGTGCCATCCCATCCAAGACAATAGCCACTGCTTTGTGTGGCTATACACATTTAAATTAATTAAAATAAAAATAAGAAGCCGGGCATAGTGGCTCACTTTTGTAATCCTAGCACTTTAGGAGGCCGAGGCGGGCAGATTGCCTGAGCCCAGGAGTTCGAGACCAGCCTGGGCAACAAAGTGAAACCCCGTCTCTACTAAAATACAAAAAATTAGACAGGCATGGTGGCATGTGCCTGTAGTCCCAGCTATTCAGGAGGCTGAGGCAGGAGAATTGCTTGAACCCGGGAGGCAGAGGTTGCAGTGAACCGAGATCACGCCACTGTACTCCAGCCTGGGCGACAGAGCAAGACTCCGTCTCAAAAACAATAATAATAAAAAATATAAATAAGATATAAAATTCAGTTCTTTAGTCACACTTGCCACATGTCAAGGGCTCAACAGTTCCACGTGGCTGGTGGGTAGCATATTGGACACTGTCATTATGGCAGAAAGCCCAAATGGACAGTGCTGCCAAACTTGACTCAACACTGGCAGTAAACCAGCCTTGAAGGTGAGAGGGGCAGCAGGTGGGGACCCAGACACAGGGACAAGGAGGAATCCAAGGAGACGGGCCCAGGAGCCAGGAGAGCCCCTGGAGGGAAAGCCAGTGGTGTGAGGTGCGTGCCCTGCATGGGCCCGGGCAGCCCCAGGCACCTGTAGGTACAGCACAAAGGTGAGGCGCTCCAGGTGCTTGCAGTTGTCCTGCTGTAAGGAGTAGGCCCTCCGCAGGTTCTGGGCAGCCGAGGAGAAGTCACAGAGCTGGAGGTAGGCCTCGGCCCGCAAGGCGTAGAAGTCCACCTAAGGATGAGGGGACCCAGGCTGCTGGATCCTCCCCACAATCTGTCCCTGGAGGGTAGGGGAAAGTCTCCGCCCCCCCCTCCCGAGGGTTGACACCCAATTCCCATCAGGGACTTGGTGGTCGTGAGAGGAGGGATCTGGCAGGTGCAACAGGGAGGGAGGAAGCATGTTCCAGCAACTGCCTGTGCCCACCCAGGTCTGCCTCTCACCAGCTGTGGGTCCAGGTGGAGCGCGCGGGAGAAGAACAGCACAGCTGTCTCCCAGTCTGCCTGCTCCAAGCACTGCTGGCCTCTGGAGTAGCTGTGGAGAAAGTGGGGGCAGCAGAGGGGTGGCCCCGACTGTGGACCAGCCCAGGGCATACGGCTGGGGCGGGGGTTGTGGGAGGCAAGGGAGCTGGATGGAGAGGCAGGAGTAGACAGAAGCCCAGGGAGAGCAGGCTGGAGTCCAGCCAGGCCATCAGCCTCGTTTCCACTGAGGTGGAAGAGCCCCATTAGACAGTTGAGTTCACTGAGGCCTGAAGAGAGTAAGTGGCTCAAAGCTGCACGGTATGTGAATGGCTGTGTCGGGCAGGAATCTGGGAACCCAAGCAGTAGTCACTCACTACTCCCTGACTTTGAGGGGCACTGTTAACCCCGTGACCTTTGGCTTTACATCACAGATGCTTTGGAACACCTGGCTGGTTCCAAAGATGTGCTGCAGGATCCCTTGGGGGCTGGAATCACCCACGGCTTTGGGATGTCCTGTAGGGGCCCTGGTCAACCTTCAGGCATCCTAGAACCGAAGGACAGCAAGCTGCGGCAGGCCCCCGAGATGACCCCCACCCACTGACACACTCACCAGCATTCTGCAGGGGAGGGAGGAGAGGCAGAAGGAGGCCTGAAGGAGGCACTCCCACTCGGGGGTCCGTGGCGCTCCCAGTCCCATTCCCCTTAGGGCCGCGCCAAACCTGTCCCTCTAGTCCTGCCCTTCCTCCCTCTCCTATGGTCAAGGTCAGGGATCAGGGTCCTCACGCTTACAACACCATCTGCTCTCACCCCACCCCCCCCCCCCCCCGGCCTTCCCAGCTCCCACTTGGCTACTGACACCCCAAGCTCTGATGTCTCCAGCAGGCCCGGTCCCAAGTCTCAGGCTTTGGGGGTCCTACAGCCCCTTGGGTACCCTTCAGGACCCTCACTCCAGCAGGCCACACTGGGCACCTCACCTGACTTCTGCCCCAGGCTCTCCCATCTTGGTGAGGTCACCTTCCCACCATCTACCCAAGCCAGAAACCTCTGTCCAAGCAGCCGCCGAGCCTTACAAGGATCTCTCACATCCCTGGTTCTTGGCATGGTGGCCAGGGCCTTCCCTGAGTCGGAGTGCTGCCCCTGCCCCTCCCCGCCCGGCCTTACCCTTTCCTGTGAACCCAGCCTCGGTCCCTCTCTGCCTGGCCCCTCTGGCCTTTGCGTTAGTCTTCTCCCCAGTCCGCACCTCGTCCGAATCTGTCATGAGGCCCCTTCCAAGAGGACCCCGAGGCCTCTGCAACTACCTCGCGGCCCGGGCCCTGACGTGCTAGGCACCATCACCAGGACGCCCACAGGCCCCGCCCCTCTGGCCACGCCACCGGGAAACCAAGCTTTTGAGCCGGAGGGAGGTAGAAAACTTTTATTAGCTGGGGAGGTTTGAGGTCTACATCGGGGAAAGACTTGCCAGATTTTCGCCGCGAGGCAGGGCCATAGCCGGAGCATAACAAGGCTTCCGTTCCGTCTCCCACACCGAAGGTCAAACAAAACAAGAAGCGCTCAGCGTCAAACACAAACCGCAGGGACACTGTGACGCCGCGCCACTGAAGGCGCCTGGGCTCCCGGACTCGGCCCCGCCTCGCCGCTTCCGCCTCTCAGAAGCATGGCGGCCATGCAGCCCGGCTCGGATTGGACGTTGGCGGTCGACGCCAAACAAATGGCAACGCGATTGGCTGCTGCGGGGTGATGACGTCAGGGGGCGGTGTCCGGGCCGGGAATGGGGGCAGCAT
>NW_022142590.1:0-18595 GCF_007565055.1 Rhinopithecus roxellana
GAATCTGAGAACAGATATTCCGAACCCTTTGAAAACAATGGGGCCAAGGGAAACATCTTCCAATAAAAATGAGAAAGAAGCTGACTGAAAACTTCTTTCTGATCTGTGAGTTCATCTCACAGAGTTACAATCTCTGCCTCAAGAAGCAGTTTGCTAACACTCTTTTCGTGGAATCTGCAAAGTGATATTTGGCAGCCTATTGGGGCCCATGGTGATAAAGGAATATCCTCATAATAACTAAAGAGAAGCATTCTGAGAAACTGCATTGCCATGTGTGAATGCAACTCACAGAGTTACACGTTTCTCTTCAGTGATCAGTTTGTTAGCATAGTTTTCTGGAGATCTGCAATTAGATACTTCATAGCGCAATGAACATTACAGTGACAAAGGAAATATCCAGATGAAAACTAGAAGAAGCTTTCATAGAAACTTCTTGTGATGTGTGAATTCATCTCACAGAGTTACACTTATGTTTCGTGGAGCAGTCCATTAACACTGTCTTTGGGGAAACTGAGAAGGGCTTCTTTGGATCACATTGAGGCCTACGCTGATAAAGGAAATTTCATCCGTTCAAAACGTGAAAGAAGCTTTCTGAGAAACTTCTTTCTGATCTGTGAGTTCATCTCACAGAGTTACAACCTCTGTCAAGAAGAAGTTTGCTAACACTCTTCTCGTCTAATCTGCAAAGTGATATTTGGGAGCCTATAGGGGCCCATGGTGATAAAGGAAATGTCCTCACATAATAACTAAAGAGAAGCTTTCTGAGAAACTGCATTACCATGTGTGAATGCAACTCACAAAGTTACACGTTTCTCTTCAGTGATCAGTTTGTTACACAGTTTTCTGGAGATCTGCAATTAGATACTTCATAGCGCAATGAACATTACAGTGACAAAGGAAATATCCAGATGAAAACTAGAAAGAAGCTTTCTTAGAAACTTCTTGGTGATGTGTGAATTCATCTCACAGAGTTACACTTATGTTTCGTGGAGCAGTCCATTAACACTGTCTTTGGGGAAACTGAGAAGAGCTTCTTTGGATCACATTGAGGCCTACGCTGATAAAGGAAATTTCATCCGTTCAAAACGTGAAAGAAGCTTTCTGAGAAACTTCTTTCTGATCTGTGAGTTCATCTCACAGAGTTACAATCTCTGCCTCAAGAAGCAGTTTGCTAACACTCTTTTCGTGGAATCTGCAAAGTGATATTTGGGAGCCTATGGGGCCCATGGTGATAAAGGAAATATCCTCACATAATAACTAAAGAGAAGCTTTCTGAGAAACTGCATTACCATGTGTGAATGCAACTCACAGTTACACGTTTCTCTTCAGTGATCAGTTTGTTAGCACAGTTTTCTGGAGATCTGCAATTAGATACTTCATAGCGCAATGAACATTACAGTGACAAAGGAAATATCCAGATGAAAACTAGAAGAAGCTTTCTTAGAAACTTCTTGGTGATGTGTGAATTCATCTCACAGAGTTACACTTATGTTTCGTAGCAGTCCATTAACACTGTCTTTGGGGAAACTGAGAAGGGCTTCTTTGGATCACATTGAGGCCTACGCTGATAAAGGAAATTTCATCCGTTCAAAACGTGAAAGAAGCTTTCTGAGAAACTTCTTTCTGATCTGTGAGTTCATCTCACAGAGTTACAACCTCTGCCTCAAGAAGAAGTTTGCTAACACTCTTTCGTCTAATCTGCAAAGTGATATTTGGGAGCCTATAGGGGCCCATGGTGATAAAGGAAATATCCTCACATAATAACTAAAGAGAAGCTTTCTGAAAACTGCATTACCATGTGTGAATGCAACTCACAAAGTTACACGTTTCTCTTCAGTGATCAGTTTGTTAGCACAGTTTTCTGGAGATCTGCAATTAGATACTTCATAGCGCAATGAACATTACAGTGACAAAGGAAATATCCAGATGAAAACTAGAAAGAAGCTTTCTTAGAAACTTCTTGTTGATGTGTGAATTCATCTCACAGAGTTACACTTATGTTTCGTGGAGCAGTCCATTAACACTGTCTTTGGGGAAACTGAGAAGGCTTCTTTGGATCACATTGAGGCCTACGCTGATAAAGGAAATTTCATCCGTTCAAAACGTGAAAGAAGCTTTCTGAGAAACTTCTTTCTGATCTGTGAGTTCATCTCACAGAGTTACAACCTCTGCCTCAAGAAGAAGTTTGCTAACACTCTTTTCGTGGAATCTGCAAAGTGATATTTGGAGCCTATGGGGCCCATGGTGATAAAGGAAATGCCTCACATAATAACTAAAGAGAAGCTTCTGAAAACTGCATTACCATGTGTGAATGCAACTCACAGAGTTACACGTTTCTCTTCAGTGATCAGTTTGTTACACAGTTTTCTGGAGATCTGCAATTAGATACTTCATAGCGCAATGAACATTACAGTGACAAAGGAAATATCCAGATGAAAACTAGAAAGAAGCTTTCTTAGAAACTTCTTGGTGATGGTGAATTCATCTCACAGAGTTACACTATGTTTCGTGGAGCAGTCCATTAACACTGTCTTTGGGGAAACTGAGAAGGCTTCTTTGGATCACATTGAGGCCTACGCTGATAAAGGAAATTTCATCCGTTCAAAACGTGAAAGAAGCTTTCTGAGAAACTTCTTTCTGATCTGTGAGTTCATCTCACAGAGTTACAATCTCTGCCTCAAGAAGCAGTTTGCTAACACTCTTTTCGGGAATCTGCAAAGTGATATTTGGGAGCCTATAGGGGCCCATGGTGATAAAGGAAATGTCCTCACATAATAACTAAAGAGAAGCTTTCTGAGAAACTGCATTACCATGTGTGAATGCAACTCACAGAGTTACACGTTTCTCTTCAGTGATCAGTTTGTTAGCACAGTTTTCTGGAAATCTGCATTAGATACTTCATAGCGCAATGAACATTACAGTGACAAAGGAAATATCCACAGTGAACTAGAAGGAAGCTTTCTTAGAAACTTCTTGTTGATGTGTGAATTCATCTCCAGAGTTACACTTATGTTTCGTGGAACAGTCCATTAACACTGTCTTTGGGGAAACTGAGAAGGGCTTCTTTGGACCACATTGAGGCCTACGCTGATAAAGGAAATTTCATCCGTTCAAACGTGAAAGAAGCTTTCTGAGAAACTTCTTTCTGATCTGTGAGTTCATCTCACAGAGTTACAACCTCTGCCTCAAGAAGAAGTTTGCTAACACTCTTCTCGTCTATCTGCAAAGTGATATTTGGGAGCCTATAGGGGCCCATGGTGATAAAGGAAATGTCCTCACATAATAACTAAAGAGAAGCTTTCTGAGAAACTGCATTCCATGTGTGAATGCAACTCACAGAGTTACACGTTTCTCTTCAGTGATCAGTTTGTTAGCACAGTTTTCTGGAGATCTGCAATTAGATACTTCATAGCGCAATGAACATTACAGTGACAAAGGAAATATCCAGATGAAAACTAGAAAGAAGCTTTCTTAGAAACTTCTTGGTGATGTGTGAATTCATCTCACAGAGTTACACTTATGTTTCGTGGACAGTCCTCCATTAACACTGTCTTTGGGGAAACTGAGAAGGGCTTCTTTGGATCACATTGAGGCCTACGCTGATAAAGGAAATTTCTCCGTTCAAAACGTGAAAGAAGCTTTCTGAGAAACTTCTTTCTGATCTGTGAGTTCTCTCACAGAGTTACAACCTCTGCCTCAAGAAGAAGTTTGCTAACACTCTTCTCTAATCTGCAAAGTGATATTTGGGAGCCTATAGGGGCCCATGGTGATAAAGGAAATGTCCTCACATAATAACTAAAGAGAAGCTTTCTGAGAAACTGCATTACCATGTGTGAATGCAACTCACAAAGTTACACGTTTCTCTTCAGTGATCAGTTTGTTAACACAGTTTTCTGGAGATCTGCAATTAGATACTTCATAGCGCAATGAACATTACAGTGACAAAGGAAATATCCAGATGAAAACTAGAAAGAAGCTTTCTTAGAAACTTCTTGGTGATGTGTGAATTCATCTCACAGAGTTACACTTATGTTTCGTGGAGCAGTCCATTAACACTGTCTTTGGGGAAACTGAGAAGCTTCTTTGGATCACATTGAGGCCTACGCTGATAAAGGAAATCTCATCCGTTCAAAACGTGAAAGAAGCTTTCTGAGAAACTTCTTTCTGATCTGTGAGTTCATCTCACAGAGTTACAATCTCTGCCTCAAGAAGCAGTTTGCTAACACTCTTTCGTGGAATCTGCAAAGTGATATTTGGGAGCCTATAGGGGCCCATGGTGATAAAGGAAATATCCTCACATAATAACTAAAGAGAAGCTTTCTGAGAAACTGCATTACCATGTGTGAATGCAACTCACAAAGTTACACGTTTCTCTTCAGTGATCAGTTTGTTAGCACAGTTTTCTGGAAATCTGCAATTAGATACTTCATAGCGCAATGAACATTACAGTGACAAAGGAAATATCCAGATGAAAACTAGAAAGAAGCTTTCATAGAAACTTCTTGGTGATGTGTGAATTCATCTCACAGAGTTACACTTATGTTTCGTGGAGCAGTCCATTAACACTGTCTTTGGGGAAACTGAGAAGGGCTTCTTTGGATCACATTGAGGCCTACGCTGATAAAGGAAATTTCATCCGTTCAAAACGTGAAAGAAGCTTTCTGAGAAACTTCTTTCTGATCTGTGAGTTCATCTCACAGAGTTACAACCTCTGCCTCAAGAAGAAGTTTGCTAACACTCTTCTCGTCTAATCTGCAAAGTGATATTTGGGAGCCTATAGGGGCCCATGGTGATAAAGGAAATGTCCTCACATAATAACTAAAGAGAAGCTTTCTGAGAAACTGCATTCCATGTGTGAATGCAACTCACAGAGTTACACGTTTCTCTTCAGTGATCAGTTTGTTAGCACAGTTTTCTGGAGATCTGCAATTAGATACTTCATAGCGCAATGAACATTACAGTGACAAAGGAAATATCCAGATGAAAACTAGAAAGAAGCTTTCTTAGAAACTTCTTGTGATGTGTGAATTCATCTCACAGAGTTACACTTATGTTTCGTGGAACAGTCCATTAACACTGTCTTTGGGGAAACTGAGAAGGCTTCTTTGGATCACATTGAGGCCTACGCTGATAAAGGAAATTTCATCCGTTCAAAACGTGAAAGAAGCTTTCTGAGAAACTTCTTTCTGATCTGTGAGTTCATCTCACGAGTTACAATCTCTGCCTCAAGAAGCAGTTTGCTAACACTCTTTTCGTGGAATCTGCAAAGTGATATTTGGGAGCCTATAGGGGCCCATGGTGATAAAGGAAATATCCTCACATAATAACTAAAGAGAAGCTTTCTGAGAAACTGCACTGCCATGTGTGAATGCAACTCACAGAGTTACGCCATTTTTTTGCAGCCGTTTCTTAGGACTGTTTCCGTGGATTCCGAGAAGTGATATTTCAGATAGCTTTGAAGAATAGAAGGAAAAAGAAATATCCTCCAAGAGAAAGCAGAACCAAGCTTTCTGAGAAACTGCTTTGTGATATGTGAATTCATTTCACAGTGTTCTATCACCCTTTCTCGGGGGAGTTTCCTAGCACTCATTTGAGGAATCTCAGATGTGATGTCTTGGATATCGTTGAATCGCATGCTGAATAAGGAACTATCCTCAGAGAAACCTGCAGAGAAGCCTTCTCAGAAACTTCTTTGTTGTGGGTGATTTCAGCCCACAGATGTCCATCATTGTTTCCACTGAGAAACTTGCTAGGAGAGTTTTCGCAGAATCTGCAATAGGACACACGGTGGCGCTCCAAGACCACAATAACTTCGTCTTACTAAAGAAAGAAGCTTTCTGAGAAACCGCTTTGTGATGTGTGAATTCAACTCACTAAGTTGCAGCTGTATTTCGTGGGGCCGTGGCCTAGCCCTATTTGTGTGGAATCTGAGAACAGATATTCCCGAACCCTTTGAAAACAATGGGGCCAAGGGAAACATCTTCCAATAAAAATGAGAAAGAAGCTTACTGAGAAACTTCTTTCTGATCTGTGAGTTCATCTCACAGAGTTACAATCTCTGCCTCAAGAAGCAGTTTGCTAACACTCTTTTCGTGGAATCTGCAAAGTGATATTTGGCAGCCTATTGGGGCCCATGGTGATAAAGGAAATATCCTCACATAATAACTAAAGAGAAGCATTCTGAGAAACTGCATTGCCATGTGTGAATGCAACTCACAGAGTTACACGTTTCTCTTCAGTGATCAGTTTGTTAGCATAGTTTTCTGGAGATCTGCAATTAGATACTTCATAGCGCAATGAACATTACAGTGACAAAGGAAATATCCAGAGATGAAAACTAGAAAGAAGCTTTCATAGAAACTTCTTGGTGATGTGTGAATTCATCTCACAGAGTTACACTTATGTTTCGTGGAGCAGTCCATTAACACTGTCTTTGGGGAAACTGAGAAGGGCTTCTTTGGATCACATTGAGGCCTACGCTGATAAAGGAAATTTCATCCGTTCAAAACGTGAAAGAAGCTTTCTGAGAAACTTCTTTCTGATCTGTGAGTTCATCTCACAGAGTTACAACCTCTGCCTCAAGAAGAAGTTTGCTAACACTCTTCTCGTCTAATCTGCAAAGTGATATTTGGGAGCCTATAGGGGCCCATGGTGATAAAGGAAATGTCCTCACATAATAACTAAAGAGAAGCTTTCTGAGAAACTGCATTACCATGTGTGAATGCAACTCACAAAGTTACACGTTTCTCTTCAGTGATCAGTTTGTTACACAGTTTTCTGGAGATCTGCAATTAGATACTTCATAGCGCAATGAACATTACAGTGACAAAGGAAATATCCAGATGAAAATAAAAGAAGCTTTCTTAGAAACTTCTTGTGATGTGTGAATTCATCTCACAGAGTTACACTTATGTTTCGTGGAGCAGTCCATTAACACTGTCTTTGGGGAAACTGAGAAGAGCTTCTTTGGATCACATTGAGGCCTACGCTGATAAAGGAAATTTCATCCGTTCAAAACGTGAAAGAAGCTTTCTGAGAAACTTCTTTCTGATCTGTGAGTTCATCTCACAGAGTTACAATCTCTGCCTCAAGAAGCAGTTTGCTAACACTCTTTCGGAATCTGCAAAGTGATATTTGGGAGCCTATGGGGCCCATGGTGATAAAGGAAATATCCTCACATAATAACTAAAGAGAAGCTTTCTGAGAAACTGCATTACCATGTGTGAATGCAACTCACAAGTTACACGTTTCTCTTCAGTGATCAGTTTGTTAGCACAGTTTTCTGGAGATCTGCAATTAGATACTTCATAGCGCAATGAACATTACAGTGACAAAGGAAATATCCACAGTGAAAACTAGAAGAAGCTTTCTTAGAAACTTCTTGTGATGTGTGAATTCATCTCACAGAGTTACACTTATGTTTCGTGGAGCAGTCCATTAACACTGTCTTTGGGGAAACTGAGAAGGGCTTCTTTGGATCACATTGAGGCCTACGCTGATAAAGGAAATTTCATCCGTTCAAAACGTGAAAGAAGCTTTCTGAGAAACTTCTTTCTGATCTGTGAGTTCATCTCACAGAGTTACAATCTCTGCCTCAAGAAGCATTTGCTAACATCTTTTCGTGGAATCTGCAAAGTGATATTTGGAGCCTATTGGGGCCCATGGTGATAAAGGAAATATCCTCACATAATAACTAAAGAGAAGCTTCTGAGAAACTGCATTGCCATGTGTGAATGCAACTCACAGAGTTACACGTTTCTCTTCAGTGATCAGTTTGTTAGCAGTTTTCTGGAGATCTGCAATTAGATACTTCATAGCGCAATGAACATTACAGTGACAAAGGAAATATCCAGAGATGAAAACTAGAAAGAAGCTTTCTTAGAAACTTCTTGGTGATGTGTGAATTCATCTCACAGAGTTACACTTATGTTTCGTGGAGCAGTCCATTAACACTGTCTTTGGGGAAACTGAGAAGGGCTTCTTTGGATCACATTGAGGCCTACGCTGATAAAGGAAATTTCATCCGTTCAAAACGTGAAAGAAGCTTTCTGAGAAACTTCTTTCTGATCTGTGAGTTCATCTCACAGAGTTACAACCTCTGCCTCAAGAAGCAGTTTGCTAACACTCTTTCGTAATCTGCAAAGTGATATTTGGGAGCCTATAGGGGCCCATGGTGATAAAGGAAATGTCCTCACATAATAACTAAAGAGAAGCTTTCTGAGAAACTGCATTACCATGTGTGAATGCAACTCACAAAGTTACACGTTTCTCTTCAGTGATCAGTTTGTTACACAGTTTTCTGGAGATCTGCAATTAGATACTTCATAGCGCAATGAACATTACAGTGACAAAGGAAATATCCAGATGAAAACTAGAAAGAAGCTTTCTTAGAAACTTCTTGGTGATGTGTGAATTCATCTCACAGAGTTACACTTATGTTTCGTGGAGCAGTCCATTAACACTGTCTTTGGGGAAACTGAGAAGGCTTCTTTGGATCACATTGAGGCCTACGCTGATAAAGGAAATTTCATCCGTTCAAAACGTGAAAGAAGCTTTCTGAGAAACTTCTTTCTGATCTGTGAGTTCATCTCACAGAGTTACAATCTCTGCCTCAAGAAGCAGTTTGCTAACACTCTTTTCGTGGAATCTGCAAAGTGATTTTGGAGCCTATTGGGGCCCATGGTGATAAAGGAAATGTCCTCACATAATAACTAAAGAGAAGCTTCTGAGAAACTGCATTGCCATGTGTGAATGCAACTCACAGAGTTACACGTTTCTCTTCAGTGATCAGTTTGTTAGCACAGTTTTCTGGAGATCTGCAATTAGATACTTCATAGCGCAATGAACATTACAGTGACAAAGGAAATATCCAGAGATGAAAACTAGAAAGAAGCTTTCATAGAAACTTCTTGGTGATGTGTGAATTCATCTCACAGAGTTACACTTATGTTTCGTGGAGCAGTCCATTAACACTGTCTTTGGGGAAACTGAGAAGGGCTTCTTTGGATCACATTGAGGCCTACGCTGATAAAGGAAATTCATCCGTTCAAAACGTGAAAGAAGCTTTCTGAGAAACTTCTTTCTGATCTGTGAGTTCATCTCACAGAGTTACAATCTCTGCCTCAAGAAGCAGTTTGCTAACACTCTTTTCGTGGAATCTGCAAAGTGATATTTGGGAGCCTATAGGGGCCCATGGTGATAAAGGAAATATCCTCACATAATAACTAAAGAGAAGCTTTCTGAGAAACTGCATTACCATGTGTGAATGCAACTCACAAAGTTACACGTTTCTCTTCAGTGATCAGTTTGTTAGCACAGTTTTCTGGAAATCTGCAATTAGATACTTCATAGCGCAATGAACATTACAGTGACAAAGGAAATATCCACAGTGAAAACTAGAAGAAGCTTTCTTAGAAACTTCTTGTTGATGTGTGAATTCATCTCACAGAGTTACACTTATGTTTCGTGGAACAGTCCATTAACACTGTCTTTGGGGAAACTGAGAAGGGCTTCTTTGGACCACATTGAGGCCTACGCTGATAAAGGAAATTTCATCCGTTCAAAACGTGAAAGAAGCTTTCTGAGAAACTTCTTTCTGATCTGTGAGTTCATCTCACAGAGTTACAACCTCTGCCTCAAGAAGAAGTTTGCTAACACTCTTCTCGTCTAATCTGCAAAGTGATATTTGGGAGCCTATAGGGGCCCATGGTGATAAAGGAAATGCCTCACATAATAACTAAAGAGAAGCTTTCTGAGAAACTGCATTACCATGTGTGAATGCAACTCACAGAGTTACACGTTTCTCTTCAGTGATCAGTTTGTTAGCATAGTTTTCTGGAGATCTGCAATTAGATACTTCATAGCGCAATGAACATTACAGTGACAAAGGAAATATCCAGATGAAAACTAAAGAAGCTTTCTTAGAAACTTCTTGGTGATGTGTGAATTCATCTCACAGAGTTACACTTATGTTTCGTGGAGCAGTCCATTAACACTGTCTTTGGGGAAACTGAGAAGGGCTTCTTTGGACCACATTGAGGCCTACGCTGATAAAGGAAATTCATCCGTTCAAAACGTGAAAGAAGCTTTCTGAGAAACTTCTTTCTGATCTGTGAGTTCATCTCACAGAGTTACAATCTCTGCCTCAAGAAGCAGTTTGCTAACACTCTTTTCGTGGAATCTGCAAAGTGATATTTGGAGCCTATGGGGCCCATGGTGATAAAGGAAATATCCTCACATAATAACTAAAGAGAAGCTTTCTGAGAAACTGCATTGCCATGTGTGAATGCAACTCACAGAGTTACACGTTTCTCTTCAGTGATCAGTTTGTTAGCACAGTTTTCTGGAGATCTGCAATTAGATACTTCATAGCGCAATGAACATTACAGTGACAAAGGAAATATCCAGAGATGAAAACTAGAAAGAAGCTTTCTTAGAAACTTCTTGGTGATGTGTGAATTCATCTCACAGAGTTACACTTATGTTTCGTGGAGCAGTCCATTAACACTGTCTTTGGGGAAACTGAGAAGGGCTTCTTTGGATCACATTGAGGCCTACGCTGATAAAGGAAATTTCATCCGTTCAAAACGTGAAAGAAGCTTTCTGAGAAACTTCTTTCTGATCTGTGAGTTCATCTCACAGAGTTACAATCTCTGCCTCAAGAAGCAGTTTGCTAACACTTTTCGTGGAATCTGCAAAGTGATATTTGGGAGCCTATAGGGGCCCATGGTGATAAAGGAAATATCCTCACATAATAACTAAAGAGAAGCTTTCTGAGAAACTGCATTACCATGTGTGAATGCAACTCACAAAGTTACACGTTTCTCTTCAGTGATCAGTTTGTTAGCACAGTTTTCTGGAAATCTGCAATTAGATACTTCATAGCGCAATGAACATTACAGTGACAAAGGAAATATCCAGATGAAAACTAGAAGAAGCTTTCTTAGAAACTTCTTGTGATGTGTGAATTCATCTCACAGAGTTACACTTATGTTTCGTGGACAGTCCATTAACACTGTCTTTGGGGAAACTGAGAAGGGCTTCTTTGGATCACATTGAGGCCTACGCTGATAAAGGAAATTTCATCCGTTCAAAACGTGAAAGAAGCTTTCTGAGAAACTTCTTTCTGATCTGTGAGTTCATCTCACAGAGTTACAACCTCTGCCTCAAGAAGAAGTTTGCTAACACTCTTCGTCTAATCTGCAAAGTGATATTTGGGAGCCTATAGGGGCCCATGGTGATAAAGGAAATATCCTCACATAATAACTAAAGAGAAGCTTTCTGAGAAACTGCATTACCATGTGTGAATGCAACTCACAGAGTTACACGTTTCTCTTCAGTGATCAGTTTGTTAGCACAGTTTTCTGGAGATCTGCAATTAGATACTTCATAGCGCAATGAACATTACAGTGACAAAGGAAATATCCAGATGAAAACTAGAAAGAAGCTTTCTTAGAAACTTCTTGTTGATGTGTGAATTCATCTCACAGAGTTACACTTATGTTTCGTGGAGCAGTCCATTAACACTGTCTTTGGGGAAACTGAGAAGGGCTTCTTTGGACCACATTGAGGCCTACGCTGATAAAGGAAATCTCATCCGTTCAAAACGTGAAAGAAGCTTTCTGAGAAACTTCTTTCTGATCTGTGAGTTCATCTCACAGAGTTACAATCTCTGCCTCAAGAAGCAGTTTGCTAACACTCTTTTCGTGGAATCTGCAAAGTGATATTTGGGAGCCTAATTGGGCCCATGTTTATAAAGGAAATATCCTCACATAATAACTAAAGAGAAGCTTTCTGAGAAACTGCATTGCCATGTGTGAATGCAACTCACAGAGTTACACGTTTCTCTTCAGTGATCAGTTTGTTAGCATAGTTTTCTGGAGATCTGCAATTAGATACTTCATAGCGCAATGAACATTACAGTGACAAAGGAAATATCCAGAGATGAAAACTAGAAAGAAGCTTTCATAGAAACTTCTTGGTGATGTGTGAATTCATCTCACAGAGTTACACTTATGTTTCGTGGAGCAGTCCATTAACACTGTCTTTGGGGAAACTGAGAAGGGCTTCTTTGGATCACATTGAGGCCTACGCTGATAAAGGAAATTCATCCGTTCAAAACGTGAAAGAAGCTTTCTGAGAAACTTCTTTCTGATCTGTGAGTTCATCTCACAGAGTTACAATCTCTGCCTCAAGAAGCAGTTTGCTAACACTCTTTCGTGGAATCTGCAAAGTGATATTTGGGAGCCTATAGGGGCCCATGGTGATAAAGGAAATATCCTCACATAATAACTAAAGAGAAGCTTTCTGAGAAACTGCATTACCATGTGTGAATGCAACTCACAAGTTACACGTTTCTCTTCAGTGATCAGTTTGTTAGCACAGTTTTCTGGAATCTGCAATTAGATACTTCATAGCGCAATGAACATTACAGTGACAAAGGAAATATCCCAGTGAAAACTAGAAGAAGCTTTCTTAGAAACTTCTTGTTGATGTGTGAATTCATCTCACAGAGTTACACTTATGTTTCGTGGAACAGTCCATTAACACTGTCTTTGGGGAAACTGAGAAGGGCTTCTTTGGACCACATTGAGGCCTACGCTGATAAAGGAAATTTCATCCGTTCAAAACGTGAAAGAAGCTTTCTGAGAAACTTCTTTCTGATCTGTGAGTTCATCTCACAGAGTTACAACCTCTGCCTCAAGAAGAAGTTTGCTAACAATCTCTCGTCTAATCTGCAAAGTGATATTTGGGAGCCTATAGGGGCCCATGGTGATAAAGGAAATCCTCACATAATAACTAAAGAGAAGCTTTCTGAGAAACTGCATTACCATGTGTGAATGCAACTCACAGAGTTACACGTTTCTCTTCAGTGATCAGTTTGTTAGCACAGTTTTCTGGAGATCTGCATTAGATACTTCATAGCGCAATGAACATTACAGTGACAAAGGAAATATCCAGATGAAAACTAGAAAGAAGCTTTCTTAGAAACTTCTTGTTGATGTGTGAATTCATCTCACAGAGTTACACTTATGTTTCGTGGAGCAGTCCATTAACACGTCTTTGGGGAAACTGAGAAGAGCTTCTTTGGATCACACATTGAGGCCTACGCTGATAAAGGAAATTTCATCCGTTCGAAAACGGTGAAAGAAGCTTTCTGAGAAAACTTCTTTCTGATCTGTGAGTTCATCTACACCGAGTTCCAATCTCTGCCTCAAGAAGCAGTTTGCTAACACTCTTTTCGTGGAATCTGCAAAGTGATATTTGGGAGCCTATAGGGGCCCATGGTGAAAAGGAAATATCCTCACATAATAACTAAAGAGAAGCTTTCTGAGAAACTGCACTGCCATGTGTGAATGCAACTCACAGAGTTACGCCATTGTTTTTGCAGCCGTTTCTTAGGACTGTTTCCGTGGATTCCGAGAAGTGATATTTCAGATAGCTTTGAAGAATAGAAGGAAAAAGAAATATCCTCCAAGAGAAAGCAGAACCAAGCTTTCTGAGAAACTGCTTTGTGATATGTGAATTCATTTCACAGTGTTCTATCACCCTTTCTCGGGGGAGTTTCCTAGCACTCATTTGAGGAATCTCAGATGTGATGTCTTGGATATCGTTGAATCGCATGCTGAATAAGGAACTATCCTCAGAGAAACCTGCAGAGAAGCCTTCTCAGAAACTTCTTTGTTGTGGGTGATTTCAGCCCACAGATGTCCATCATTGTTTCCACTGAGAAACTTGCTAGGAGAGTTTTCGCAGAATCTGCAATAGGACACACGGTGGCGCTCCAAGACCACAAATAACTTCGTCTTACTAAAGAAAGAAGCTTTCTGAGAAACCGCTTTGTGATGTGTGAATTCAACTCACTAAGTTGCAGCTGTATTTCGTGGGGCCGTGGCCTAGCCCTATTTGTGTGGAATCTGAGAACAGATATTCCCGAACCCTTTGAAAACAATGGGGCCAAGGGAAACATCTTCCAATAAAATGAGAAAGAAGCTTACTGAGAAACTTCTTTCTGATCTGTGAGTTCATCTCACAGAGTTACAATCTCTGCCTCAAGAAGCAGTTTGCTAACACTCTTTTCGTGGAATCTGCAAAGTGATATTTGGCAGCCTATTGGGGCCCATGGTGATAAAGGAAATATCCTCACATAATAACTAAAGAGAAGCATTCTGAGAAACTGCATTGCCATGTGTGAATGCAACTCACAGAGTTACACGTTTCTCTTCAGTGATCAGTTTGTTAGCATAGTTTCTGGAGATCTGCAATTAGATACTTCATAGCGCAATGAACATTACAGTGACAAAGGAAATATCCAGAGATGAAAACTAGAAAGAAGCTTTCATAGAAACTTCTTGGTGATGTGTGAATTCATCTCACAGAGTTACACTTATGTTTCGTGGAGCAGTCCATTAACACTGTCTTTGGGGAAACTGAGAAGGGCTTCTTTGGATCACATTGAGGCCTACGCTGATAAAGGAAATTTCATCCGTTCAAAACGTGAAAGAAGCTTTCTGAGAAACTTCTTTCTGATCTGTGAGTTCATCTCACAGAGTTACAACCTCTGCCTCAAGAAGAAGTTTGCTAACACTCTTCTCGTCTAATCTGCAAAGTGATATTTGGGAGCCTATAGGGGCCCATGGTGATAAGGAAATGTCCTCACATAGTAACTAAAGAGAAGCTTTCTGAGAAACTGCATTACCATGTGTGAATGCAACTCACAAAGTTACACGTTTCTCTTCAGTGATCAGTTTGTTAGCACAGTTTTCTGGAATCTGCAATTAGATACTTCATAGCGCAATGAACATTACAGTGACAAAGGAAATATCCACAGTGAAAACTAGAAGGAAGCTTTCTTAGAAACTTCTTGTTGATGTGTGAATTCATCTCACAGAGTTACACTTATGTTTCGTGGAACAGTCCATTAACACTGTCTTTGGGAAACTGAGAAGGGCTTCTTTGGACCACATTGAGGCCTACCTGATAAAGGAAATTTCATCCGTTCAAAACGTGAAAGAAGCTTTCTGAGAACTTCTTTCTGATCTGTGAGTTCATCTCACAGAGTTACAATCTCTGCCTCAAGAAGCAGTTTGCTAACACTCTTTTCGTGGAATCTGCAAAGTGATATTTGGCAGCCTATTGGGGCCCATGGTGATAAAGGAAATATCCTCACATAATAACTAAAGAGAAGCTTCTGAGAAACTGCATTGCCATGTGTGAATGCAACTCACAGAGTTACACGTTTCTCTTCAGTGATCAGTTTGTTAGCATAGTTCTGGAGATCTGCAATTAGATACTTCATAGCGCAATGAACATTACAGTGACAAAGGAAATATCCAGAGATGAAAACTAGAAAGAAGCTTTCTAGAAACTTCTTGGTGATGTGTGAATTCATCTCACAGAGTTACACTTATGTTTCGTGGAGCAGTCCATTAACACTGTCTTTGGGGAAACTGAGAAGGCTTCTTTGGATCACATTGAGGCCTACGCTGATAAAGGAAATTTCATCCGTTCAAAACGTGAAAGAAGCTTTCTGAGAAACTTCTTTCTGATCTGTGAGTTCATCTCACAGAGTTACAACCTCTGCCTCAAGAAGAAGTTTGCTAACACTCTTCTCGTCTAATCTGCAAAGTGATATTTGGGAGCCTATAGGGGCCCATGGTGATAAAGGAAATGTCCTCACATAATAACTAAAGAGAAGCTTTCTGAGAAACTGCATTACCATGTGTGAATGCAACTCACAAGTTACACGTTTCTCTTCAGTGATCAGTTTGTTAGCACAGTTTTCTGGAGATCTGCAATTAGATACTTCATAGCGCAATGAACATTACAGTGACAAAGGAAATATCCAGATGAAAACTAGAAAGAAGCTTTCTTAGAAACTTCTTGGTGATGTGTGAATTCATCTCACAGAGTTACACTTATGTTTCGTGGAGCAGTCCATTAACACTGTCTTTGGGGAAACTGAGAAGAGCTTCTTTGGATCACATTGAGGCCTACGCTGATAAAGGAAATTTCATCCGTTCAAAACGTGAAAGAAGCTTTCTGAGAAACTTCTTTCTGATCTGTGAGTTCATCTCACAGAGTTACAATCTCTGCCTCAAGAAGCAGTTTGCTAACACTCTTTCGTGGAATCTGCAAAGTGATATTTGGGAGCCTCTAGGGGCCCATGGTGATAAAGGAAATATCCTCACAATAAAACTAAAGAGAAGCTTTCTGAGAAACTGCATTACCATGTGAATGCAACTCACAAGTTACACGTTTCTCTTCAGTCAGTTTGTTAGCACAGTTTTCTGGAAATCTGCAATTAGATACTTCATAGCGCAATGAACATTACAGTGACAAAGGAAATATCCACAGTGAAAACTAGAAGGAAGCTTTCTTAGAAACTTCTTGTTGATGTGTGAATTCATCTCACAGAGTTACACTTATGTTTCGTGGAACAGTCCATTAACACTGTCTTTGGGGAAACTGAGAAGGGCTTCTTTGGACCACATTGAGGCCTACGCTGATAAAGGAAATTTCATCCGTTCAAAACGTGAAAGAAGCTTTCTGAGAAACTTCTTTCTGATCTGTGAGTTCATCTCACAGAGTTACAATCCTGCCTCAAGAAGCAGTTTGCTAACACTCTTTTCGTGGAATCTGCAAAGTGATATTTGGCAGCCTATAGGGGCCCATGGTGATAAAGGAAATATCCTCACATAATAACTAAAGAGAAGCTTCTGAGAAACTGCATTGCCATGTGTGAATGCAACTCACAGAGTTACACGTTTCTCTTCAGTGATCAGTTTGTTAGCTAGTTTTCTGGAGATCTGCAATTAGATACTTCATAGCGCAATGAACATTACAGTGACAAAGGAAATATCCAGATGAAAACTAGAAAGAAGCTTTCTAGAAACTTCTTGGTGATGTGTGAATTCATCTCACAGAGTTACACTTATGTTTCGTGGAGCAGTCCATTAACACTGTCTTTGGGGAAACTGAGAAGGGCTTCTTTGGATCACATTGAGGCCTACGCTGATAAAGGAAATTTCATCCGTTCAAAACGTGAAAGAAGCTTTCTGAGAAACTTCTTTCTGATCTGTGAGTTCATCTCACAGAGTTACAACTCTGCCTCAAGAAGAAGTTTGCTAACACTCTTCTCGTCTAATCTGCAAAGTGATATTTGGGAGCCTATAGGGGCCCATGGTGATAAAGGAAATGTCCTCACATAATAACTAAAGAGAAGCTTTCTGAGAAACTGCATTACCATGTGTGAATGCAACTCACAAAGTTACACGTTTCTCTTCAGTGATCAGTTTGTTAGCACAGTTTTCTGGAAATCTGCAATTAGATACTTCATAGCGCAATGAACATTACAGTGACAAAGGAAATATCCACAGTGAAAACTAGAAGGAAGCTTTCTTAGAAACTTCTTGTTGATGTGTGAATTCATCTCACAGAGTTACACTTATGTTTCGTGGAACAGTCCATTAACACTGTCTTTGGGGAAACTGAGAAGGGCTTCTTTGGACCACATTGAGGCCTACGCTGATAAAGGAAATTTCATCCGTTCAAAACGTGAAAGAAGCTTTCTGAGAAACTTCTTTCTGATCTGTGAGTTCATCTCACAGAGTTACAATCTGCCTCAAGAAGCAGTTTGCTAACACTCTTTTCGTGGAATCTGCAAAGTGATATTTGGGAGCCTATAGGGGCCCATGGTGATAAAGGAATATCCTCACATAATAACTAAAGAGAAGCTTTCTGAGAAACTGCATTGCCATGTGTGAATGCAACTCACAGAGTTACACGTTTCTCTTCAGTGATCAGTTTGTTAGCATAGTTTTCTGGAGATCTGCAATTAGATACTTCATAGCGCAATGAACATTACAGTGACAAAGGAAATATCCAGAGATGAAAACTAGAAAGAAGCTTTCTTAGAAACTTCTTGTGATGTGTGAATTCATCTCACAGAGTTACACTTATGTTTCGTGGAGCAGTCCATTAACACTGTCTTTGGGGAAACTGAGAAGGGCTTCTTTGGATCACATTGAGGCCTACGCTGATAAAGGAAATTTCATCCGTTCAAAACGTGAAAGAAGCTTTCTGAGAAACTTCTTTCTGATCTGTGAGTTCATCTCACAGAGTTACAACCTCTGCCTCAAGAAGAAGTTTGCTAACACTCTTCTCGTCTAATCTGCAAAGTGATATTTGGGAGCCTATAGGGGCCCATGGTGATAAAGGAAATGTCCTCACATAATAACTAAAGAGAAGCTTCTGAGAAACTGCATTACCATGTGTGAATGCAACTCACAGAGTTACACGTTTCTCTTCAGTGATCAGTTTGTTAGCACAGTTTTCTGGAGATCTGCAATTAGATACTTCATAGCGCAATGAACATTACAGTGACAAAGGAAATATCCAGATGAAAACTAGAAAGAAGCTTTCTTAGAAACTTCTTGTGATGTGTGAATTCATCTCACAGAGTTACACTTATGTTTCGTGGAGCAGTCCATTAACACTGTCTTTGGGGAAACTGAGAAGAGCTTCTTTGGATCACATTGAGGCCTACGCTGATAAAGGAAATTTCATCCGTTCAAAACGTGAAAGAAGCTTTCTG
>NW_022142591.1:0-16469 GCF_007565055.1 Rhinopithecus roxellana
TGACCTTTCCCCTTCTTTCACGTTTTGAACGGATTAAATTTCCTTTATCAGCGGAGGCCTCAATGTGATCCAAAGAAGCCCTTGTCAGATTCCTCAAAGACAGTGTTAATGGACTGCTCCACGAAACATAAGTGTAACTCTGTGAGATGAATTCACACATCACCAAGAAGTTTCTAAGAAAGCTTCTTTCTAGTTTTCATCTGTGGATATTTCCTTTGTCACTGTAATGTTCATTGCGCTATGAAGCATCTAATTGCACATTTCCAGAAAACTGTGCTAACAAACTGATCACTGAAGAGAAACGTGTAACTGTTTGAGTTGCATTCACACATGGCAATGCAGTTTCTCAGAAAGCTTCTCTTTAGTTATTATGTGAGGATATTTCCTTTATCACCATGGGCCCCAATAGGCTTCCAAATATCACTTTGCAGATTCCACGAAAAGAGTGTTAGCAAACTGCTTCTTGAGGCAGAGGTTGTAACTCAGTGAGATGAACTCACAGATCAGAAAGAAGTTTCTCAGAAAGCTTCTTTCTCGTTTTGAACGGATGAAATTTCCTTTATCAGCGGAGGCCTCAATGTGATCCAAAGAAGCCCTTGTCAGATTCCTCAAAGACAGTGTTAATGGACTGCTCCACGAAACATAAGTGTAACTCTGTGAGATGAATTCACACATCACCAAGAAGTTTCTAAGAAAGCTTCTTTCTAGTTTTCATCTGTGGATATTTCCTTTGTCACTGTAATGTTCATTGCGCTATGAAGTATCTAATTGCAGATTTCCAGAAAACTGTGCTAACAAACTGATCACTGAAGAGAAACGTGTAACTCTGTGAGTTGCATTCACACATGGCAATGCAGTTTCTCAGAAAGCTTCTCTTTAGTTATTATGTGAGGATATTCCTTTATCACCATGGGCCCCAATAGGCTCCCAAATATCACTTTGCAGATTCCACGAAAAGAGTGTTAGCAAACTGCTTCTTGAGGCAGAGGTTGTAACTCTGTGAGATGAACACACAGATCAGAAAGTAGTTTCTCAGAAAGCTTCTTTCACGTTTTGAACGGATGAAATTTCCTTTATCAGCGTAGGCCTCAATGTGATCCAAAGAAGCCCTTCTCAGATTCCTCAAAGACAGTGTTAATGGTCTGATCCACGAAACATAAGTGTTACTCTGTGAGATGAATTCACACATCACCAAGAAGTTTCTAAGTAAGCTTCTTTCTAGTTTTAATCTGTGGATATTTCCTTTGTCACTGTAATGTTCATTGCGCTATGAAGTATCTAAATGCAGATTTCCAGAAAACTGTGCTAACAAACTGATCACTGAAGAGAAACGTGTAACTCTGTGAGTTGCATTCACACATGGCAATGCAGTTTCTCAGAAAGCTTCTCTTTAGTTATTATGTGAGGATATTTCCTTTATCACCATGGGCCCCAATAGGCTCCCAAATATCACTTTGCAGATTCCACGAAAAGAGTGTTAGCAAACTGCTTCTTGAGGCAGAGGTGGTAACTCTGTGAGATGAACTCACAGATCAGAAAGAAGTTTCTCAGAAAGCTTCTTTCACGTTTTGAACGGATGAAATTTCCTTTATCAGCGGAGGCCTCAATGTGATCCAAAGAAGCCCTTGTCAGATTCCTCAAAGACAGTGTTAATGGACTGCTCCACGAAACATAAGTGTAACTCTGTGAGATGAATTCACACATCACCAAGAAGTTTCTAAGAAAGCTTCTTTCTAGTTTTCATCTGTGGATATTTCCTTTGTCACTGTAATGTTCATTGCGCTATGAAGCATCTAATTGCTCATTTCCAGAAAACTGTGCTAACAAACTGATCACTGAAGAGAAACGTGTAACTCTGTGAGTTGCATTCACACTTGGCAATGAGGTTTCCCAGAAAGCTTCTCTTTAGTTATTATGTGAGGATATTTCCTTTATCACCATGGGCCCCAATAGGCTCCCAAATATCACTTTGCAGATTCCATGAAAAGAGGGTTAGAAAACTGCTTCTTGAGGCAGAGGTTGTAACTCTGTGAGATGAACTCACAGATCAGAGAGAAGTTTCTCAGAAAGCTTCTTTCACGTTTTGAACGGATGAAATTTCCTTTATCAGCGTAGGCCTCAATGTGATCCAAAGAAGCCCTTGTCAGATTCCTCAAAGACAGTGTTAAAGAACTGCTCCACGAAATATAAGTGTAAATCTGTGAGATGAATTCACACATCACCAAGAAGTTTCTAAGAAAGCTTCTTTCTAGTTTTCATCTGTGGATATTTCCTTTCTCACAGTAATGTTCATTGCGCTATGAAGTATCTAATTGCAGATTTCCAGAAAACTGTGCTAACAAACTGATCACTGAAGAGAAACGTGTAACTCTGTGAGTTGCATTCACACATGGCAATGCAGTTTCTCAGAAAGCTTCTCTTTAGTTATTATGTGAGGATATTTCCTTTATCACCATGGGCCCCAATAGGCTCCCAAATATCACTTTGCAGATTCCACGAAAAGAGTGTTAGCAAACTGCTTCTTGAGGCAGAGGTTGTAACTCTGTGAGATGAACTCACAGATCAGAAAGAAGTTTCTCAGAAAGCTTCTTTCTCGTTTTGAACGGATGAAATTTCCTTTATCAGCGGAGGCCTCAATGTGATCCAAAGAAGCCCTTGTCAGATTCCTCAAAGACAGTGTTAATGGACTGCTCCACGAAACATAAGTGTAACTCTGTGAGATGAATTCACACATCACCAAGAAGTTTCTAAGAAAGCTTCTTTCTAGTTTTCATCTGTGGATATTTCCTTTGTCACTGTAATGTTCATTGCGCTATGAAGCATCTAATTGCATCATTTCCAGAAAACTGTGCTAACAAACTGATCACTGAAGAGAAACGTGTAACTCTGTGAGTTGCATTCACACTTGGCAATGCAGTTTCTCAGAAAGCTTCTCTTTAGTTATTATGTGAGGATATTTCCTTTATCACCATGGGCCCCAATAGGCTCCCAAATATCACTTTGCAGATTCCACGAAAAGAGTGTTAGCAAACTGCTTCTTGAGGCAGAGGTTGTAACTCTGTGAGATGAACTCACAGATCAGAAAGAAGTTTCTCAGAAAGCTTCTTTCACGTTTTGAACGGATGAAATTTCCTTTATCAGCGTAGGCCTCAATGTGATCCAAAGAAGCCCTTGTCAGATTCCTCAAAGACAGTGTTAATGGACTGCTCCACGAAACATAAGTGTAACTCTGTGAGATGAATTCACACATCACCAAGAAGTTTCTAAGAAAGCTTCTTTCTAGTTTTCATCTGTGGATATTTCCTTTGTCACTGTAATGTTCATTGCGCTATGAAGTATCTAATTGCAGATTTCCAGAAAACTGTGCTAACAAACTGATCACTGAAGAGAAACGTGTAACTCTGTGAGTTGCATTCACACATGGCAATGCAGTTTCTCAGAAAGCTTCTCTTTAGTTATTATGTGAGGATATTTCCTTTATCACCATGGGCCCCAATAGGCTCCCAAATATCACTTTGCAGATTCCACGAAAAGAGTGTTAGCAAACTGCTTCTTGAGGCAGAGGTTGTAACTCTGTGAGATGAACTCACAGATCAGAAAGAAGTTTCTCAGAAAGCTTCTTTCACGTTTTGAACGGATGAAATTTCCTTTATCAGCGTAGGCCTCAATGTGATCCAAAGAAGCCCTTCTCAGATTCCTCAAAGACAGTGTTAATGGACTGCTCCACGAAACATAAGTGTAACTCTGTGAGATGAATTCACACATCACCAAGAAGTTTCTAAGAAAGCTTCTTTCTAGTTTTCATCTGTGGATATTTCCTTTGTCACTGTAATGTTCATTGCGCTATGAAGTATCTAATTGCAGATTTCCAGAAAACTGTTCTAACAAACTGATCACTGAAGAGAAACGTGTAACTCTGTGAGTTGCATTCACACATGGCAATGCAGTTTCTCAGAAAGCTTCTCTTTAGTTATTATGTGAGGATATTTCCTTTATCACCATGGGCCCCAATAGGCTCCCAAATATCACTTTGCAGATTCCACGAAAAGAGTGTTAGCAAACTGCTTCTTGAGGCAGAGGTTGTAACTCTGTGAGATGAACTCACAGATCAGAAAGAAGTTTCTCAGAAAGCTTCTTTCACGTTTTGAACGGATGAAATTTCCTTTATCAGCGTAGGCCTCAATGTGATCCAAAGAAGCCCTTCTCAGATTCCTCAAAGACAGTGTTAATGGACTGCTCCACGAAACATAAGTGTAACTCTGTGAGATGAATTCACACATCACCAAGAAGTTTCTAAGAAAGCTTCTTTCTAGTTTTCATCTGTGGATATTTCCTTTGTCACTGTAATGTTCATTGCGCTATGAAGTATCTAATTGCAGATTTCCAGAAAACTGTGCTAACAAACTGATCACTGAAGAGAAACGTGTAACTCTGTGAGTTGCATTCACACTTGGCAATGCAGTTTCTCAGAAAGCTTCTCTTTAGTTATTATGTGAGGATATTTCCTTTATCACCATGGGCCCCAATAGGCTCCCAAATATCACTTTGCAGATTCCACGAAAAGAGTGTTAGCAAACTGCTTCTTGAGGCAGAGGTTGTAACTCTGTGAGATGAACTCACAGATCAGAAAGAAGTTTCTCAGAAAGCTTCTTTCACGTTTTGAACGGATGAAATTTCCTTTATCAGCGTAGGCCTCAATGTGATCCAAAGAAGCCCTTCTCAGATTCCTCAAAGACAGTGTTAATGGACTGCTCCACGAAACATAAGTGTAACTCTGTGAGATGAATTCACACATCACCAAGAAGTTTCTAAGAAAGCTTCTTTCTAGTTTTCATCTGTGGATATTTCCTTTGTCACTGTAATGTTCATTGCGCTATGAAGTATCTAATTGCAGATTTCCAGAAAACTGTGCTAACAAACTGATCACTGAAGAGAAACGTGTAACTCTGTGAGTTGCATTCACACATGGCAATGCAGTTTCTCAGAAAGCTTCTCTTTAGTTATTATGTGAGGATATTTCCTTTATCACCATGGGCCCCAATAGGCTCCCAAATATCACTTTGCAGATTCCACGAAAAGAGTGTTAGCAAACTGCTTCTTGAGGCAGAGGTTGTAACTCTGTGAGATGAACTCACAGATCAGAAAGAAGTTTCTCAGAAAGCTTCTTTCACGTTTTGAACGGATGAAATTTCCTTTATCAGCGTAGGCCTCAATGTGATCCAAAGAAGCCCTTCTCAGATTCCTCAAAGACAGTGTTAATGGACTGCTCCACGAAACATAAGTGTAACTCTGTGAGATGAATTCACACATCACCAAGAAGTTTCTAAGAAAGCTTCTTTCTAGTTTTCATCTGTGGATATTTCCTTTGTCACTGTAATGTTCATTGCGCTATGAAGTATCTAATTGCAGATTTCCAGAAAACTGTGCTAACAAACTGATCACTGAAGAGAAACGTGTAACTCTGTGAGTTGCATTCACACATGGCAATGCAGTTTCTCAGAAAGCTTCTCTTTAGTTATTATGTGAGGATATTTCCTTTATCACCATGGGCCCCAATAGGCTCCCAAATATCACTTTGCAGATTCCACGAAAAGAGTGTTAGCAAACTGCTTCTTGAGGCAGAGGTTGTAACTCTGTGAGATGAACTCACAGATCAGAAAGAAGTTTCTCAGAAAGCTTCTTTCACGTTTTGAACGGATGAAATTTCCTTTATCAGCGTAGGCCTCAATGTGATCCAAAGAAGCCCTTCTCAGATTCCTCAAAGACAGTGTTAATGGACTGCTCCACGAAACATAAGTGTAACTCTGTGAGATGAATTCACACATCACCAAGAAGTTTCTAAGAAAGCTTCTTTCTAGTTTTCATCTGTGGATATTTCCTTTGTCACTGTAATGTTCATTGCGCTATGAAGTATCTAATTGCAGATTTCCAGAAAACTGTGCTAACAAACTGATCACTGAAGAGAAACGTGTAACTCTGTGAGTTGCATTCACACATGGCAATGCAGTTTCTCAGAAAGCTTCTCTTTAGTTATTATGTGAGGATATTTCCTTTATCACCATGGGCCCCAATAGGCTCCCAAATATCACTTTGCAGATTCCACGAAAAGAGTGTTAGCAAACTGCTTCTTGAGGCAGAGGTTGTAACTCTGTGAGATGAACTCACAGATCAGAAAGAAGTTTCTCAGAAAGCTTCTTTCACGTTTTGAACGGATGAAATTTCCTTTATCAGCGTAGGCCTCAATGTGATCCAAAGAAGCCCTTCTCAGATTCCTCAAAGACAGTGTTAATGGACTGCTCCACGAAACATAAGTGTAACTCTGTGAGATGAATTCACACATCACCAAGAAGTTTCTAAGAAAGCTTCTTTCTAGTTTTCATCTGTGGATATTTCCTTTGTCACTGTAATGTTCATTGCGCTATGAAGTATCTAATTGCAGATTTCCAGAAAACTGTGCTAACAAACTGATCACTGAAGAGAAACGTGTAACTCTGTGAGTTGCATTCACACTTGGCAATGCAGTTTCTCAGAAAGCTTCTCTTTAGTTATTATGTGAGGATATTTCCTTTATCACCATGGGCCCCAATAGGCTCCCAAATATCACTTTGCAGATTCCACGAAAAGAGTGTTAGCAAACTGCTTCTTGAGGCAGAGGTTGTAACTCTGTGAGATGAACTCACAGATCAGAAAGAAGTTTCTCAGAAAGCTTCTTTCACGTTTTGAACGGATGAAATTTCCTTTATCAGCGTAGGCCTCAATGTGATCCAAAGAAGCCCTTCTCAGATTCCTCAAAGACAGTGTTAATGGACTGCTCCACGAAACATAAGTGTAACTCTGTGAGATGAATTCACACATCACCAAGAAGTTTCTAAGAAAGCTTCTTTCTAGTTTTCATCTGTGGATATTTCCTTTGTCACTGTAATGTTCATTGCGCTATGAAGTATCTAATTGCAGATTTCCAGAAAACTGTGCTAACAAACTGATCACTGAAGAGAAACGTGTAACTCTGTGAGTTGCATTCACACATGGCAATGCAGTTTCTCAGAAAGCTTCTCTTTAGTTATTATGTGAGGATATTTCCTTTATCACCATGGGCCCCAATAGGCTCCCAAATATCACTTTGCAGATTCCACGAAAAGAGTGTTAGCAAACTGCTTCTTGAGGCAGAGGTTGTAACTCTGTGAGATGAACTCACAGATCAGAAAGAAGTTTCTCAGAAAGCTTCTTTCACGTTTTGAACGGATGAAATTTCCTTTATCAGCGTAGGCCTCAATGTGATCCAAAGAAGCCCTTCTCAGATTCCTCAAAGACAGTGTTAATGGACTGCTCCACGAAACATAAGTGTAACTCTGTGAGATGAATTCACACATCACCAAGAAGTTTCTAAGAAAGCTTCTTTCTAGTTTTCATCTGTGGATATTTCCTTTGTCACTGTAATGTTCATTGCGCTATGAAGTATCTAATTGCAGATTTCCAGAAAACTGTGCTAACAAACTGATCACTGAAGAGAAACGTGTAACTCTGTGAGTTGCATTCACACATGGCAATGCAGTTTCTCAGAAAGCTTCTCTTTAGTTATTATGTGAGGATATTTCCTTTATCACCATGGGCCCCAATAGGCTCCCAAATATCACTTTGCAGATTCCACGAAAAGAGTGTTAGCAAACTGCTTCTTGAGGCAGAGGTTGTAACTCTGTGAGATGAACTCACAGATCAGAAAGAAGTTTCTCAGAAAGCTTCTTTCACGTTTTGAACGGATGAAATTTCCTTTATCAGCGTAGGCCTCAATGTGATCCAAAGAAGCCCTTCTCAGATTCCTCAAAGACAGTGTTAATGGACTGCTCCACGAAACATAAGTGTAACTCTGTGAGATGAATTCACACATCACCAAGAAGTTTCTAAGAAAGCTTCTTTCTAGTTTTCATCTGTGGATATTTCCTTTGTCACTGTAATGTTCATTGCGCTATGAAGTATCTAATTGCAGATTTCCAGAAAACTGTGCTAACAAACTGATCACTGAAGAGAAACGTGTAACTCTGTGAGTTGCATTCACACATGGCAATGCAGTTTCTCAGAAAGCTTCTCTTTAGTTATTATGTGAGGATATTTCCTTTATCACCATGGGCCCCAATAGGCTCCCAAATATCACTTTGCAGATTCCACGAAAAGAGTGTTAGCAAACTGCTTCTTGAGGCAGAGGTTGTAACTCTGTGAGATGAACTCACAGATCAGAAAGAAGTTTCTCAGAAAGCTTCTTTCACGTTTTGAACGGATGAAATTTCCTTTATCAGCGTAGGCCTCAATGTGATCCAAAGAAGCCCTTCTCAGATTCCTCAAAGACAGTGTTAATGGACTGCTCCACGAAACATAAGTGTAACTCTGTGAGATGAATTCACACATCACCAAGAAGTTTCTAAGAAAGCTTCTTTCTAGTTTTCATCTGTGGATATTTCCTTTGTCACTGTAATGTTCATTGCGCTATGAAGTATCTAATTGCAGATTTCCAGAAAACTGTGCTAACAAACTGATCACTGAAGAGAAACGTGTAACTCTGTGAGTTGCATTCACACATGGCAATGCAGTTTCTCAGAAAGCTTCTCTTTAGTTATTATGTGAGGATATTTCCTTTATCACCATGGGCCCCAATAGGCTCCCAAATATCACTTTGCAGATTCCACGAAAAGAGTGTTAGCAAACTGCTTCTTGAGGCAGAGGTTGTAACTCTGTGAGATGAACTCACAGATCAGAAAGAAGTTTCTCAGAAAGCTTCTTTCACGTTTTGAACGGATGAAATTTCCTTTATCAGCGTAGGCCTCAATGTGATCCAAAGAAGCCCTTCTCAGATTCCTCAAAGACAGTGTTAATGGACTGCTCCACGAAACATAAGTGTAACTCTGTGAGATGAATTCACACATCACCAAGAAGTTTCTAAGAAAGCTTCTTTCTAGTTTTCATCTGTGGATATTTCCTTTGTCACTGTAATGTTCATTGCGCTATGAAGTATCTAATTGCAGATTTCCAGAAAACTGTGCTAACAAACTGATCACTGAAGAGAAACGTGTAACTCTGTGAGTTGCATTCACACATGGCAATGCAGTTTCTCAGAAAGCTTCTCTTTAGTTATTATGTGAGGATATTTCCTTTATCACCATGGGCCCCAATAGGCTCCCAAATATCACTTTGCAGATTCCACGAAAAGAGTGTTAGCAAACTGCTTCTTGAGGCAGAGGTTGTAACTCTGTGAGATGAACTCACAGATCAGAAAGAAGTTTCTCAGAAAGCTTCTTTCACGTTTTGAACGGATGAAATTTCCTTTATCAGCGTAGGCCTCAATGTGATCCAAAGAAGCCCTTCTCAGATTCCTCAAAGACAGTGTTAATGGACTGCTCCACGAAACATAAGTGTAACTCTGTGAGATGAATTCACACATCACCAAGAAGTTTCTAAGAAAGCTTCTTTCTAGTTTTCATCTGTGGATATTTCCTTTGTCACTGTAATGTTCATTGCGCTATGAAGTATCTAATTGCAGATTTCCAGAAAACTGTGCTAACAAACTGATCACTGAAGAGAAACGTGTAACTCTGTGAGTTGCATTCACACATGGCAATGCAGTTTCTCAGAAAGCTTCTCTTTAGTTATTATGTGAGGATATTTCCTTTATCACCATGGGCCCCAATAGGCTCCCAAATATCACTTTGCAGATTCCACGAAAAGAGTGTTAGCAAACTGCTTCTTGAGGCAGAGGTTGTAACTCTGTGAGATGAACTCACAGATCAGAAAGAAGTTTCTCAGAAAGCTTCTTTCACGTTTTGAACGGATGAAATTTCCTTTATCAGCGTAGGCCTCAATGTGATCCAAAGAAGCCCTTCTCAGATTCCTCAAAGACAGTGTTAATGGACTGCTCCACGAAACATAAGTGTAACTCTGTGAGATGAATTCACACATCACCAAGAAGTTTCTAAGAAAGCTTCTTTCTAGTTTTCATCTGTGGATATTTCCTTTGTCACTGTAATGTTCATTGCGCTATGAAGTATCTAATTGCAGATTTCCAGAAAACTGTGCTAACAAACTGATCACTGAAGAGAAACGTGTAACTCTGTGAGTTGCATTCACACATGGCAATGCAGTTTCTCAGAAAGCTTCTCTTTAGTTATTATGTGAGGATATTTCCTTTATCACCATGGGCCCCAATAGGCTCCCAAATATCACTTTGCAGATTCCACGAAAAGAGTGTTAGCAAACTGCTTCTTGAGGCAGAGGTTGTAACTCTGTGAGATGAACTCACAGATCAGAAAGAAGTTTCTCAGAAAGCTTCTTTCACGTTTTGAACGGATGAAATTTCCTTTATCAGCGTAGGCCTCAATGTGATCCAAAGAAGCCCTTCTCAGATTCCTCAAAGACAGTGTTAATGGACTGCTCCACGAAACATAAGTGTAACTCTGTGAGATGAATTCACACATCACCAAGAAGTTTCTAAGAAAGCTTCTTTCTAGTTTTCATCTGTGGATATTTCCTTTGTCACTGTAATGTTCATTGCGCTATGAAGTATCTAATTGCAGATTTCCAGAAAACTGTGCTAACAAACTGATCACTGAAGAGAAACGTGTAACTCTGTGAGTTGCATTCACACATGGCAATGCAGTTTCTCAGAAAGCTTCTCTTTAGTTATTATGTGAGGATATTTCCTTTATCACCATGGGCCCCAATAGGCTCCCAAATATCACTTTGCAGATTCCACGAAAAGAGTGTTAGCAAACTGCTTCTTGAGGCAGAGGTTGTAACTCTGTGAGATGAACTCACAGATCAGAAAGAAGTTTCTCAGAAAGCTTCTTTCACGTTTTGAACGGATGAAATTTCCTTTATCAGCGTAGGCCTCAATGTGATCCAAAGAAGCCCTTCTCAGATTCCTCAAAGACAGTGTTAATGGACTGCTCCACGAAACATAAGTGTAACTCTGTGAGATGAATTCACACATCACCAAGAAGTTTCTAAGAAAGCTTCTTTCTAGTTTTCATCTGTGGATATTTCCTTTGTCACTGTAATGTTCATTGCGCTATGAAGTATCTAATTGCAGATTTCCAGAAAACTGTGCTAACAAACTGATCACTGAAGAGAAACGTGTAACTCTGTGAGTTGCATTCACACATGGCAATGCAGTTTCTCAGAAAGCTTCTCTTTAGTTATTATGTGAGGATATTTCCTTTATCACCATGGGCCCCAATAGGCTCCCAAATATCACTTTGCAGATTCCACGAAAAGAGTGTTAGCAAACTGCTTCTTGAGGCAGAGGTTGTAACTCTGTGAGATGAACTCACAGATCAGAAAGAAGTTTCTCAGAAAGCTTCTTTCACGTTTTGAACGGATGAAATTTCCTTTATCAGCGTAGGCCTCAATGTGATCCAAAGAAGCCCTTCTCAGATTCCTCAAAGACAGTGTTAATGGACTGCTCCACGAAACATAAGTGTAACTCTGTGAGATGAATTCACACATCACCAAGAAGTTTCTAAGAAAGCTTCTTTCTAGTTTTCATCTGTGGATATTTCCTTTGTCACTGTAATGTTCATTGCGCTATGAAGTATCTAATTGCAGATTTCCAGAAAACTGTGCTAACAAACTGATCACTGAAGAGAAACGTGTAACTCTGTGAGTTGCATTCACACTGGCAATGCAGTTTCTCAGAAAGCTTCTCTTTAGTTATTATGTGAGGATATTTCCTTTATCACCATGGGCCCCAATAGGCTCCCAAATATCACTTTGCAGATTCCACGAAAAGAGTGTTAGCAAACTGCTTCTTGAGGCAGAGGTTGTAACTCTGTGAGATGAACTCACAGATCAGAAAGAAGTTTCTCAGAAAGCTTCTTTCACGTTTTGAACGGATGAAATTTCCTTTATCAGCGTAGGCCTCAATGTGATCCAAAGAAGCCCTTCTCAGATTCCTCAAAGACAGTGTTAATGGACTGCTCCACGAAACATAAGTGTAACTCTGTGAGATGAATTCACACATCACCAAGAAGTTTCTAAGAAAGCTTCTTTCTAGTTTTCATCTGTGGATATTTCCTTTGTCACTGTAATGTTCATTGCGCTATGAAGTATCTAATTGCAGATTTCCAGAAAACTGTGCTAACAAACTGATCACTGAAGAGAAACGTGTAACTCTGTGAGTTGCATTCACACATGGCAATGCAGTTTCTCAGAAAGCTTCTCTTTAGTTATTATGTGAGGATATTTCCTTTATCACCATGGGCCCCAATAGGCTCCCAAATATCACTTTGCAGATTCCACGAAAAGAGTGTTAGCAAACTGCTTCTTGAGGCAGAGGTTGTAACTCTGTGAGATGAACTCACAGATCAGAAAGAAGTTTCTCAGAAAGCTTCTTTCACGTTTTGAACGGATGAAATTTCCTTTATCAGCGTAGGCCTCAATGTGATCCAAAGAAGCCCTTCTCAGATTCCTCAAAGACAGTGTTAATGGACTGCTCCACGAAACATAAGTGTAACTCTGTGAGATGAATTCACACATCACCAAGAAGTTTCTAAGAAAGCTTCTTTCTAGTTTTCATCTGTGGATATTTCCTTTGTCACTGTAATGTTCATTGCGCTATGAAGTATCTAATTGCAGATTTCCAGAAAACTGTGCTAACAAACTGATCACTGAAGAGAAACGTGTAACTCTGTGAGTTGCATTCACACATGGCAATGCAGTTTCTCAGAAAGCTTCTCTTTAGTTATTATGTGAGGATATTTCCTTTATCACCATGGGCCCCAATAGGCTCCCAAATATCACTTTGCAGATTCCACGAAAAGAGTGTTAGCAAACTGCTTCTTGAGGCAGAGGTTGTAACTCTGTGAGATGAACTCACAGATCAGAAAGAAGTTTCTCAGAAAGCTTCTTTCACGTTTTGAACGGATGAAATTTCCTTTATCAGCGTAGGCCTCAATGTGATCCAAAGAAGCCCTTCTCAGATTCCTCAAAGACAGTGTTAATGGACTGCTCCACGAAACATAAGTGTAACTCTGTGAGATGAATTCACACATCACCAAGAAGTTTCTAAGAAAGCTTCTTTCTAGTTTTCATCTGTGGATATTTCCTTTGTCACTGTAATGTTCATTGCGCTATGAAGTATCTAATTGCAGATTTCCAGAAAACTGTGCTAACAAACTGATCACTGAAGAGAAACGTGTAACTCTGTGAGTTGCATTCACACATGGCAATGCAGTTTCTCAGAAAGCTTCTCTTTAGTTATTATGTGAGGATATTTCCTTTATCACCATGGGCCCCAATAGGCTCCCAAATATCACTTTGCAGATTCCACGAAAAGAGTGTTAGCAAACTGCTTCTTGAGGCAGAGGTTGTAACTCTGTGAGATGAACTCACAGATCAGAAAGAAGTTTCTCAGAAAGCTTCTTTCACGTTTTGAACGGATGAAATTTCCTTTATCAGCGTAGGCCTCAATGTGATCCAAAGAAGCCCTTCTCAGATTCCTCAAAGACAGTGTTAATGGACTGCTCCACGAAACATAAGTGTAACTCTGTGAGATGAATTCACACATCACCAAGAAGTTTCTAAGAAAGCTTCTTTCTAGTTTTCATCTGTGGATATTTCCTTTGTCACTGTAATGTTCATTGCGCTATGAAGTATCTAATTGCAGATTTCCAGAAAACTGTGCTAACAAACTGATCACTGAAGAGAAACGTGTAACTCTGTGAGTTGCATTCACACATGGCAATGCAGTTTCTCAGAAAGCTTCTCTTTAGTTATTATGTGAGGATATTTCCTTTATCACCATGGGCCCCAATAGGCTCCCAAATATCACTTTGCAGATTCCACGAAAAGAGTGTTAGCAAACTGCTTCTTGAGGCAGAGGTTGTAACTCTGTGAGATGAACTCACAGATCAGAAAGAAGTTTCTCAGAAAGCTTCTTTCACGTTTTGAACGGATGAAATTTCCTTTATCAGCGTAGGCCTCAATGTGATCCAAAGAAGCCCTTCTCAGATTCCTCAAAGACAGTGTTAATGGACTGCTCCACGAAACATAAGTGTAACTCTGTGAGATGAATTCACACATCACCAAGAAGTTTCTAAGAAAGCTTCTTTCTAGTTTTCATCTGTGGATATTTCCTTTGTCACTGTAATGTTCATTGCGCTATGAAGTATCTAATTGCAGATTTCCAGAAAACTGTGCTAACAAACTGATCACTGAAGAGAAACGTGTAACTCTGTGAGTTGCATTCACACATGGCAATGCAGTTTCTCAGAAAGCTTCTCTTTAGTTATTATGTGAGGATATTTCCTTTATCACCATGGGCCCCAATAGGCTCCCAAATATCACTTTGCAGATTCCACGAAAAGAGTGTTAGCAAACTGCTTCTTGAGGCAGAGGTTGTAACTCTGTGAGATGAACTCACAGATCAGAAAGAAGTTTCTCAGAAAGCTTCTTTCACGTTTTGAACGGATGAAATTTCCTTTATCAGCGTAGGCCTCAATGTGATCCAAAGAAGCCCTTCTCAGATTCCTCAAAGACAGTGTTAATGGACTGCTCCACGAAACATAAGTGTAACTCTGTGAGATGAATTCACACATCACCAAGAAGTTTCTAAGAAAGCTTCTTTCTAGTTTTCATCTGTGGATATTTCCTTTGTCACTGTAATGTTCATTGCGCTATGAAGTATCTAATTGCAGATTTCCAGAAAACTGTGCTAACAAACTGATCACTGAAGAGAAACGTGTAACTCTGTGAGTTGCATTCACACATGGCAATGCAGTTTCTCAGAAAGCTTCTCTTTAGTTATTATGTGAGGATATTTCCTTTATCACCATGGGCCCCAATAGGCTCCCAAATATCACTTTGCAGATTCCACGAAAAGAGTGTTAGCAAACTGCTTCTTGAGGCAGAGGTTGTAACTCTGTGAGATGAACTCACAGATCAGAAAGAAGTTTCTCAGAAAGCTTCTTTCACGTTTTGAACGGATGAAATTTCCTTTATCAGCGTAGGCCTCAATGTGATCCAAAGAAGCCCTTCTCAGATTCCTCAAAGACAGTGTTAATGGACTGCTCCACGAAACATAAGTGTAACTCTGTGAGATGAATTCACACATCACCAAGAAGTTTCTAAGAAAGCTTCTTTCTAGTTTTCATCTGTGGATATTTCCTTTGTCACTGTAATGTTCATTGCGCTATGAAGTATCTAATTGCAGATTTCCAGAAAACTGTGCTAACAAACTGATCACTGAAGAGAAACGTGTAACTCTGTGAGTTGCATTCACACATGGCAATGCAGTTTCTCAGAAAGCTTCTCTTTAGTTATTATGTGAGGATATTTCCTTTATCACCATGGGCCCCAATAGGCTCCCAAATATCACTTTGCAGATTCCACGAAAAGAGTGTTAGCAAACTGCTTCTTGAGGCAGAGGTTGTAACTCTGTGAGATGAACTCACAGATCAGAAAGAAGTTTCTCAGAAAGCTTCTTTCACGTTTTGAACGGATGAAATTTCCTTTATCAGCGTAGGCCTCAATGTGATCCAAAGAAGCCCTTCTCAGATTCCTCAAAGACAGTGTTAATGGACTGCTCCACGAAACATAAGTGTAACTCTGTGAGATGAATTCACACATCACCAAGAAGTTTCTAAGAAAGCTTCTTTCTAGTTTTCATCTGTGGATATTTCCTTTGTCACTGTAATGTTCATTGCGCTATGAAGTATCTAATTGCAGATTTCCAGAAAACTGTGCTAACAAACTGATCACTGAAGAGAAACGTGTAACTCTGTGAGTTGCATTCACACTGGCAATGCAGTTTCTCAGAAAGCTTCTCTTTAGTTATTATGTGAGGATATTTCCTTTATCACCATGGGCCCCAATAGGCTCCCAAATATCACTTTGCAGATTCCACGAAAAGAGTGTTAGCAAACTGCTTCTTGAGGCAGAGGTTGTAACTCTGTGAGATGAACTCACAGATCAGAAAGAAGTTTCTCAGAAAGCTTCTTTCACGTTTTGAACGGATGAAATTTCCTTTATCAGCGTAGGCCTCAATGTGATCCAAAGAAGCCCTTCTCAGATTCCTCAAAGACAGTGTTAATGGACTGCTCCACGAAACATAAGTGTAACTCTGTGAGATGAATTCACACATCACCAAGAAGTTTCTAAGAAAGCTTCTTTCTAGTTTTCATCTGTGGATATTTCCTTTGTCACTGTAATGTTCATTGCGCTATGAAGTATCTAATTGCAGATTTCCAGAAAACTGTGCTAACAAACTGATCACTGAAGAGAAACGTGTAACTCTGTGAGTTTCATTCACACTTGGCAATGCAGTTTCTCAGAAAGCTTCTCTTTAGTTATTATGTGAGGATATTCCTTATCACCATGGGCCCCAATAGGCTCCCAAATATCACTTTGCAGATTCCACGAAAAGAGTGTTAGCAAACTGCTTCTTGAGGCAGAGGTTGTAACTCTGTGAGATGAACTCACAGATAAGA
>NW_022142592.1:0-3473 GCF_007565055.1 Rhinopithecus roxellana
TAGACATAATAAATATAGGTATAATATTTAGACATAATAGATATAATAGATACAGGTAAAATATAGACATAATAGATATAATAGATATAGATATAAAAAATACACATAATAGATATAATTATATAGGTATAAAATATACACATAATAGATATAGTTATAAAATAGAGACATAATAGATATAATAGATATAGCTATAAAATATAGACGTAATAGATATTATACATATAGGTATAAAATATAAACATAATAGATATAATAGATATACGTATACAATACAGACATAATAGATATAATAGATATAGGTATGAAATACAGACATAATAGATATGATATATAGGTATAAAATTTAGACATAATAGATATGATAGATATAGGTATAAAATACAGACATAATAGATATAATAGAAACAGTTATAAACTAGTTTACAATCCCACCAACAGTGTAAAAGTGTTCGTATTTCTCCACATCCTCTCCAAGGGACATGGATGCAGCTGGAAACCATCATTCTTAGCAAACTATCACAAGAACAGAAAACCAAACACCGCATGTTCTCACTCATAGGTGGGAACTGAACAATGAGATCACTTGGACTCGGGAAGGGGAACATCACACACTGGGGCCTATCATGGGGAGGGGGGAGGGGGAGGAGGGAGGGATTGCATTGGGGAGTTATACATGATATAAATGATGAATTGATGGGTGCTGACGAGTTGATGGGTGCAGCACACCAACATGGCATAAGTATACATATGTAACAAACCTGCACGTTATGCACATGTACTCTAGAACTTAAAGTATAATAAAAAAAAAAAAAAAAAAAAAAAAAAAAAAAAAAAAAATAAAAAAAAAAAAAAAAAAAAAAAAAAAAAAAAAGAAACAGTTATAAAATCTAGACATAATAGATATAATAGATATAGGTATAAAATATAGACATAATAGATGTAGGTATAAAATAGTCATAAGACATAGTAGATAATTGTAGAAAATATAGACATTATAGATATAGGTATAAAATATACAAATAATAGATATAGGTATAAAATATAGATATAATTATATAATAGATATACGTATAAATAAAGACATAAGAGATATAGGTATAAAATACAGACATCATAGATATAGGTGTAATATATAGACATAATAGTTATACCTGTAAAATATAGACATAACCGTTATAATAGATATAGGTATAAAATATAGACACAATAGATATAATAAATATAGGTATATAATATAAACATAATAGATATAATAGATATAGGCATAAAATATAGACATAATAGGTATGGGTTTAAAATATAGACATAAGAGATATATAGATATAGGTATAAAATATAGACATAATAGATATAATAGATATAGGTATGAAATATAGACATAATAGATATAATAGAGAGAGGTATAAAATATGGACATAATTGATATAGGTAGAAAATATAGACATAATAGATATAGATATAGGTCTAAACTATACCATAATAGATTACATAAAAATATATACATAATAGATATAATAGATATAGGTATAAAATATACACATAATAGATATATGATATAGGTATAAAATGTAGACATAATAGATATAATAGATAGTGGTATAAAATATAGACATACAGATATAATAGATATAGGTATAAAATACTGATATAATAGATATAAGTATAAAATATAGATATAATAGATATACGCATAAACAATAGATATAATAGATACAGGTATAAAATATAGACAGTAGATAATAGATATGTTTTAAATATAGATATAATAGTTATAATGGTAAAAAATATAAATGTAATAGATATAATTGATATAGGTAAAAAACATAGATATAATGTAAATAGGTATAAAATATTGTTATAATAGATATAGGTATAAAATATAGGTATAATAGATATAATAGATATAGGTATAAAATATAGACATAATAGCTATAACAGATATACTTATAAAATATAGACATAATAGTTATAATAGATATAGGTAAAAAATATAGACATAATAGATATAGGTACAATATTGAGACATAATATGTATAATAGATATACGTATAAAATATAGACATAATAGATATAATAGATATACGTATAAAACATAGACATAATAGATATCATAGACATAGGTATAAAATATAGAGATAATAGATATAGTTACAAAATACAGACATAATAGGCAAAAAAGAGATAGTTATAAAATATCGACGTAATAGATATTATAGATATAGGTATAAAATATAAACATAGTAGATATAATAGATATGGTTATAAAATATAGATATAATAGATATAATAGATATAGGTATAAAATACAGACATAATAGATATAATAGATATAGGTATCAAATATAGACTTAATAGATATGATATATATAGCTATGAAATATAGACATAATAGATATGATAGATATATGTTTAAAATATAGACATAATAGATATAATAGATATAGGTGTAAAATATAGACATAATAGATATAATAGATATAGGTATAAAACATACTCTGCATGTGAGATGGGTCTCCTGAATACAGCAGACTGATGGGTCTTGACTCTTTATCCAGTTTGCCAGTCTGTGACTCTTAAATGGAGCATTTAGTCCATTAACATTTAAGGTTAATATTGTTATGTGTGAACTTGAACCTGCCATTATGATATTAACTGGTTATTTTGCTCGTTAGTTGATGCAGTTTCTTCCTAGCCTCGATGGTCTTTACATTTTGGCATGTTATTGCGATGGCTGGTACCGGTTGTTCCTTTCCATGTTTAGGGCTTCCTTCAGGGTCTCTTGTAAGGCCATCGGTGACAGATTGGATTAAGAAAATGTGGCACATATACACCATGGAATACTATGCAGCCATAAAAAAGATTGAGTTTGCGTCCTTTGTAGGGACATGGATGCAGCTGGAAACCATCATTCTTAGCAAACTATCACAAAAACAGAAAACCAAACACCGCATGTTCTCACTCATAGGTGGGAACTGAACAATGAGATCACTTGGACTCGGGAAGGGGAACATCACGCACTGGGGCCTATCATGGGGAGGGGGGAGGGGGGAGGAGGGAGGGATTGCATTGGGGAGTTATACATGAGATAAATGAAATTGATGGGTGCTGACGAGTTGATGGGTGCAGCACACCAACATGGCATAAGTATACATATGTAACAAACCTGCAGGTTATGCACATGTACCCTAGAACTTAAAGTATAAAAAAAAAAAAAAAGAACATAGACATAACAGATATAGTAGATACAGGTATAAAATATAGATATAATAGATATAGATATAATACAGATATAATAGATATAATAGATGTACGTATAAAAAATAGATATGATAGATACAGGTGTTAAAATATAGACAACAGATATATAGATATAGGTATAAAATATAGATATAATACATATAATTATAAAACATAAATTAATATATAGAATGAATATAGGTATAAATATAGATATAAAATATAGGTATAAA
>NW_022142593.1:0-417 GCF_007565055.1 Rhinopithecus roxellana
GTTTTTCATTTTCTTATTGTGTAAAAACTGGTACTTAGTTCTTTAAAAGTAAAAATGGTAACACATAATGAATACATATTTAATACCAACTTGACTACTTACTAGAAAAAATAATGTTTATTAAAATTATAAGTAAATAGCAAATGGAGTTTAAGGAATTTTCTAAGACTTTAGTTAAAATTCATAGCTCCAATCTAGTAAGTGTGAAACAGTATACAAATATTTCTTTGACACAAGTATTTTGTTGATTTTTTAATTGAAAATTCATCAGTAAGAATACTAAATATTGCTGATTTTATTTTTGATCACAAAATTATGTTATATTTACATAATAAATTATTCACATATCCACAAATAACAGACATAACACACACACACACAGAGAAATAAATCCAAAGCTTATAGCATGTATCACAG
>NW_022142594.1:0-71785 GCF_007565055.1 Rhinopithecus roxellana
ATTATGTCTAAATTTTATACCTATAATCTATTATATATATTATGTCTCTATTTTACAACCTATATCATTAGGCCCAGATTTCGTAACAATTTAGATATCTATTAGTGTCTATTATTTGCTACTATATCTATTATATCTATTATGGCTATATTTTATACTAATCCATTATATCTGTTAGATCTATATTTTAACCTTATATCTATTACAACTATTTTAGAACTAATCTTTATATCTATTATATTTCTAATTTATAATTATATGATTTATATCTACATGTTAACCTATCATCTGTTATATCTATGATATCTATATTTATAAAACTATATTATTTATCTATTTATTTTTATACCTTATTTACCTATTATATCTCTATTGTATTACGGGATCTATGATATCTATGGTTTTATACCTATTATGATTATATTCTATATGTCATGTAATTATTACCTAACTATAATGTTCTTTTAAAACCTATTCTTTATATCTAGTATGTCTTCTATATTGATACCGATATCATTATATCTATTATGTGAACATTTATATCTATATCGATTATATCTATGTAATATATTACCTCGATCTGATATATCCATTATGTCTAGGTTTTTTACCTACAATCTATTAGATCTATATGTCTCTATTTTATACCCTATACCTATGTATGTCTCTTTTTTAACTGATCTTTAGATCTATTATGTCTAATTTCATACCTGTATCTATTTTATTCGATATAGTCTACAGTTTTACACCTATCTTCTATTATATCTATTATGTTTATTTTATAACACTATCTGTTATATTATTATGTCTAGTATACCTGTATCTATTATATCCTTAGTCTATTATTTTATAAACCTATATCTTGTATCTATTATGTCTATATTTATACCTATATCTATGATATTCATATTTTTACCTGTATCTATTATATCTTTTAGTCTCTATTTTATTCCCTATATCTTATATCTAGGAGTGTCTATCTATGTCTATATATTATACTCATTATGTCTATAGAGGTATATTATGTCTAAGATATCTATTATGTATATATCTATTATATCTACGATATCTATTCTATCAGTATGCCGTAATCTATGTATAGCGAGTATGTCTGCTTTAACCGATATCGAGTATATCCAGGACATAGAGAGTGGTTATACAGGTAAGTTATATCCTGAGATCTATATTTTATATCTGTATATATTAGTCTTGTTTTATAATTATGTCTATTATATTTTGTATATTGATATTATATGAACTATAGCTATAATATCGTATTTTATAACTATATCTATGATATCTATTAATCACTAGTATTTTATAAATATATCATTTTATCTATATTTATACCTGTATATATTATATCTAGTGATGTCTATATGTTATACCTATATCTGTTATATCGATTAGTTCCATATATTATACCTATATCTACTATATTTATTTTTTATATCCGTATCTATTATATCTATATGTTATACCTATATCTTATTTATAAACTTATGTGTATTATAAAATATTATATTATAGGCATTATCATAGTTGTACCCTATATCTTTATGGATCTATATTTATATCTAATCTATTAATCTATATGTCTATAATTTTGTAACTAAACCTATTATGGCTCGTATATTTTATCTCTATCTCGTTATACCTATTTTCGTCTACATTTATATCCTATATCTATTATGTCTCACTTTTTATACCTGTAATCATGTTATATCCATTATTGTCTATATTCATCCAGTATCTATTATATCTATTATGTATCTACTTTTATACTATCTCTATCTATTATGTATTTCTATATTTTATACCGTATTTCATTATAATCTATTACGTCTATTATTTTATACTATATCTATTATATCTATTATTCTATATTTTATATAGTATATCTATATATCATTATGCTATATTATATAGTACTATATCTGTAGTCTATTTACCTGATCGATATTATGATGTCTACATTTTTACCTTTATCTGTATATCTATTATGTGTATATTTTATACCTTACTATATATCTATTGATGTGTATCTATTTTTACCTGTATCTATTTTATGCTTTTATGTCTATATTTATACACCTATATTTAATAGATCTATTATATCTATATTTTATTTACCTAGATCTATTATAATTATTAATGTATATATTGATACCCTATTTCACTTTTATATCGATTATGTCTATATATAATACGGTGTCTGATATGTCTTTATTTATACCTATAGCTATTATATCTATTATGTGCACATTTTACATACCTGTATCTATTAATCTATTATGTCCATATTTTACCACCTATAACTATATATCATATTCGATGTATGATACCTACATCTCTTATGTCTATATTTTATATCGGCATCTAGTATATCTATTACGTCTATTTTTTTATACCTCTATCTCTTAATCATTATGTCTATATTTTTACCTATATCGATTTATCTACTTATTGTCTATATCTTATTTATGACATATATCTAAAATATTATGATGTCTACTATTTAACTACCTATACCATTATACTATTATGTCTTATTTTATACCTATATTATTTATATCTATATTGTCATATTTTAGAACTATATCTCAATTAGCATACTATGTTACGTTTGACTACTCTATTATATCTATTATGTCCAATTATTCATACTATATCTATTATACTATTCGTATGTCTAATTTACTACCTAATCTCTATTATTATTACGTCAATAGTTTTTAAACTCTATCGTATACTAGCATAGTGTCGTATAATTAACCATCATCGTAGATCCTTTATGTCATAGTTTTTATACTATTATCTATTTATCTATTAGTCTATATTTTATCCTAGATCTATTATGTTCTATATTTTATACCTACATTATATCTATTATGTCTATATGTTCTCTTTTCTATTTAAATAACGATAATATCTATTAGTCTATATTTTAACCTATATAATTATTATTATGACTATATTTATACAACTATCTTTTACCTTATTCTATATTATATAATATATCTATTAATCTATTAAGCTATATATTTCATGTACTTCATTCTGTTAATTGATCTATGTCATCACTGTTATATGTTATCTATATAGACTTATATCTGATGATGTTATTTTCGTACCTATTTTTATATCTATTATAGTCTATATTTATAACCTATAAATCTATTATATCTATTTATGATCTTATATTACTGACTATATCTATATACTATTACGTTATATGTTATGTATATTTCACCTAATCTATTCTATTTGATCCCATATATTTAACTTGATGTTATATTTTAAACTATAGATATTATATGATGTCTATATTTATAACTTGATAGTATTATGTCTATAGTTTTAATACTATATCATTATCTATTATGTCTATATTTGTACCAACCTATATCTATTTAATACATATTTGTACCTATTGTAGTCTATATCTAATACTATATCTATTATGTCGTATTTATATATATCGAGGTTATTGTATATCTAATTTATATCCATTATGTCTAATATATAGTGTTTATATCATATATTTATTTATATCCTATTATTCTATATTTTATACGTATATACTATAGTATAGTACAATGTAGTCTATGTAATTTATACGTTATCTATTAACTCTACGTCTTATTATAGCTTATTTATGTCATAGTTTATATGATATTATCTATTATTTATACCTTCTATTAGCTTCCGTATCAGATATTATCCTATCTACCGTAATATCTAGTCGTATACCTATCTTATATCTATATGTCTATATTTTATACTCTAATCTAATGATTCTATTATGTCTATATTTTGTTACCGTCTATTAGTCTATATTTATACTATCTATTATATTATTGGTCCAGCTTTTTATACCTGCTATCTAGTATATGATCTTGATTTTATACTATCTATGATAGTTATTAGTCTATTTTATACTATATATATTATGTCATATTTTATACCAATATCTATTATATCATTATTCTATAATTTATTACATCTATATATTAGTCATGTTCTATATTTATGAACCTCTATCATTAGATCTATTATATTCATATGTTTCTATATTAAACTTCATTTTATATTCTATTTTGTCTATATTTTATACCTACTAGATTATTTCATAATATGTCTATATTCTAACTATCGCTATATTTATATCTTATATATATAACTATCTCTATATTATTATGCTGTATTTATACATCTATATCATTATGTCTATATTTTATACCTACTAATATTATACCTCATTCTTATGTCTATATTTACACCTCTATATATATATCTATTATATCTATTATTTTATACATATCTATTATATCTTATGTCTTAATATACCTCTATATTTAACATATTTTATACCTATATCGATACTATTATGTCTATATTTTTTATTCTATATCTATTATGTCTATATTTTAGACCTATATCTATGATATATCTATCTTATATTTTATACTATATCTATTATATCTATTCTGTACCTATATCTATTATGATTCCTATTATTGTCTATATGTTATACCTATATCTATATACATCTATTATGTTTATATTTCTATGACCCTATATCTTTATATCGATATTTAATTTTAAACTATTATCTATGATATCTATTATACTCTAAATATTATACCTATATTCTATTATGTCTATATTCTATACCTATATCTATTATAATATTTTATCTCTTATATTTCCATTTATGTATACACGATATATTATGTCTATATTTTATACCATATCTATTATATCTATTATGTCTATTTTTCATATATCCTTAGTATCATTTTTATACCTACTTATGCTTAATTTTAGTGGATATTTTATACTATAATATGGATATCTATTTGATCATATGTATGTATCTAAATATATGCTATAACTGTTAGTTAATTATTATAGTCAATTTATCTACTGTTTCTTATACTACGATCTATTATGTCGTAATATTTTATACCTGTGATAATATTATCAAAAAATTTTTTTTGTTTCCATATTTTATTATGTAGTTTATGTATACAAACTATATCTATTATATTTATGTCTAATTTTAACACCTCTATAGTCTATCTATTGTCATACCTTATCGATTAATCTATATATCTCTTTATCTATATCGGTTATGTCTATATTTTATACCTATATATATTATATGTATTATGTGTAATTTTAAGAGACATAAGGATATAATAGATATAGGTATAAATTAGACATAATGGATATAATAATAGAGGTTATAAATATTGACATAATAGATATAATAGATATAGCTATAAAATATACATAATAGATATAGATATAAAATATAGCTAATCGATATAATAGATATAGGTATAAAATAGAGACATAGTAGATATAATAGATACAGGTATAAATATAGACATAATGACATAGGTATAAAATATAGACATAATAGACATAATAGATATAAATGTAAATACAGACTAATAGATACAATAGATAGAGGTTTAAATATAGGCATAATAGATATGAGAGTTGTAGGTAATATATAGACATCATTGATATAATAGATACAGGTATAAAATATAGACATAAAAGATATAGGTATAAAATATAGATATAATAGATATAATCGTATAGTTATAAAACATAGACATAATACATATAATACATATAGGTGTAAAATATAACATAATAGATGTAGGTATAATATATAGACATAGATAAAATAGATAGAGTTATAAATATGGACATATAGATCTAATGATATAGGTTTAAATACCGACATAAAAGATACAATATATATAGATATAAAATATAGACATAATTGATATCGGTATAAAATATAGACTATAATATAAATAGATATAGGTATAAAATATTGACAAAATACATATAATAGATTAGGTTATAAAATATAGACATAATAGATATAATAGATGTAGGTAATAAAATATAGACATAACAGATAATAGATACAGGTATAAAATATAGACTTAATAGATAGTTATAGACATAACTGATATAGTAGATATTGCTTTAAAATATAGTCATAATAGATATAAGTATAATCAAACAGACATAATAGATATAATAGATATAGATAAAATACAGACGTAATAGAGAAAATAGATATAGACATAATAGTATAATAGATATAAGTGAAAATATAGATATAATAGATATAGGTATAAAATATAGATATAATGGATATAATATAGGTATAAAAAAGACATAATAGATATAGATAAAGGTTATAAATATAGACATAATAGAGAAAATAGATATAGGAATTAAATATATATAAATAGATATAAGTTTAAAATATACACATAATAGATACAATAGATATAGTATGAAATATAGATATAATAATATAGGTAAAAAATATAGATATAATAGATAGCTATAAAATATAGACAATAGATATAATACTATAGGTATAAAATACAGACATAATAGATATAATAATATAGGTTAAAAAAATATAGATATAATATATATAATTGATATAGGAATAAAATACAGAAAATAATAGATATAATAATATAGGTTAAAAACAGATATAATCGTACAATTATAAAATATAGATATAATAGGTATAATAGATAAAGGTTTAAATATAAATATAACAGATATAGGTATGAAATATAGATATAACATATATAATAGATATAGATATAAATATAGACATAATAGATATAGATTAATTAGAAATAAAATAGATATGATAGATATAGGTATAAAAAATAGGTGTAATAGATATAGGTATAAAATATAGATACAATAGATATAATGTATTAGGTATATATAGCCATAATATATATAATAGATATAGGAAAAAATAGACATAAAAGATATAATAGATATAGTTATAAAATATGGACATAATAGATATACGTAGAAAATAGATTAATAGATATAATAGATAATGGGTATAAAACATATACATAATGCATATAATAGATATAGATATAAAATATTGACATTATATATAATAGATATAGGTATAAAATATCGACATAATATATATAATAGATGTAGGTATAAAATATAGACACAATACATATAATAGATGTAGGTATAAATATAGACATAACAGATATAAAGATATAGGTAAATAATATAGACATAATGATACAATAGATATAGACTAACTGATATAATGATTTGCATTAAAATATAGCCATAATAGATATAGGTATTAAAATACAGTCTATAGATATAATAGTATTATAAAATATAGCACATAATAGATATAATAGAGTATAAAATATAGTCCATACATATAAAAGACATAGGTATGAAATACAGACATAATAGGTATAATAGATATAGGTATAAAATAGACATAATAGAATAATAGTTATAGGTGTAAAATATAGACATAATAGATATAATAGATATAGGTATAAAATATAGACAATATAATAGATAGAGTTTTAAAATATAGACATAATACATATAAAAGATATAGGTATAAAATATAGACTTAATAGGTATAATAGATACAGGTATAGAATATCGACCATAATAGTTAAAGAGTTTGGTATAAAATTATAGATATAATAGATACAGGTATAATATATATATAATAGATAAAATAGATATAGGTATAAAATATAGGTATAATAGATACAGGTATAGAATATAGTTTTAATAGATATAATATATATAGGTATTAAATAGAGATATAATATATATAGGTAAAAAATATAGATATATAATATAGGTATAAAATATAGATATAATAGATATAAAATATAAATATGATAGATATAATAGATATAGGTAAAATATAGATGTAATAGATATAGGTATATACTATAGTTTAATAGATATAATAGATATAGGTATAAAATATAGATGTAATAGATACAGGTATAAAATATAGACATTGTAGATATAATAGATTTAAGGTATAAAATATAGATGTAATAGATATAGGTATATAATATAGTTATAATAGATATAAAAGATATAGGTATAAAATATAGATATAATAGATACAGGTATAAAATATAGACATTGTAGATATAATAGATATAGGTATAAAATAGAGACATAACCGATATAATAGATATGGGTATAAATATAGACATAATAGATATAGATATGGGCATGAAATATAGACATAATAGGTTATAATAGTTATAGGTATTAAATATAGACATAATAGATATAATAGATGTAGTTATAAAATACATACATAATTGATATAATAGATATAGGTATAAAATATAGACATCATAGATTATAGATATAGGTATAAAATATAGACATTTGATATAATCGATATATACATAATAGATATAATAGATATAGGTATGAAATATAGACATAATAGATGTAATAGATTTACTTATAAATATAGACATAATGGATATACAGATATAGGTCTGAAATATATACATAATAGCTATAGCTATAAAATATAGACATAATAGATATAATAGACAAGGTATAAAATAAAGACATAATAGATATAATATATAGTTATAAAATATAGCAATACTAGAAATAATAGATATTGGTATAAAATTTAGATATAATAGATATAGGTATAAAATATAGACATAATAGATGTAATAGAGGTTTATAATATAGACATGATTGATATAATAGATATAGGTATAAAATATAGACATAAAGGTTATAATAGATATAGGTATAAAATATATACATAAAAGACTAATAGATATAGGTAAAAAAATGTAGACATAATAGATATAGGTATAAAATATAGACGTGATAGATATTATAGATATAGCTTTAAAATAGGTATAAATATACATAGGTATAAAATATACACATAATAGGTATAATAATATAGTTATAAATAGACATAATAGACATAATACAGGTTTAAAATACAGACATAATAGTATAATATATAGAGGTATAAAAATATAGACATAATAGATATAATAGAGAGAGGTATAAAACACAGACAGAATAGATATAATAGAGAGAGGTATAAAACAGATATAATAGATATAGAGATATAGGTATGTAATATAGATATAAGAGATACAATAGATAGAGTATAAAATATAACATAAGGGATATAATAGAGGTATAAAATATAGACAATACGTATAAAAGATATAGGTATAAAATATAGACATAATAGATATAATAGATATAGTAGAAAATATAGACATAATAGGTATTGTTATAAAATATAGCTATAATAAATATAACAGATACGGGTATAAAATATAGATATAATAGATAAAATAGATATACGTTTAAAATATAGAGAGATATAATAGACAGAGGTATAAAACATAGATATAATACATAAAATAGATAGAGTATAAATTTAGATAAAGAGATCAATAGATAGAGGTATGAAATATAGACATAAGAGATATAATAGAGGTGTAAATATAGACCTAAGAGATTCATAGATAGAGGTATAAAATATAGATATAATATATACAATAGAAATAGGTATAAATATAGACAAAATAGATATAGGTCTAAAATATAGACATAATAGATATCATAGATATAGGTATAAAATAGAGACATAATAGGTATAATAGATATAGGTAAAAAAATAAACATAATAGATATAGGTATAAAATATAGACATAATGGATACAAATATAGGTATAAATAGAGACATAAAGGATATAATATATAGGTATGAAATATAGACATAATAGATATATTAGATAGAGGTATAAAATATAGACATAATAGATATAATAGATATAGGTGTAAAATGTAGACATAATAGATATAATAGATATATGTATAAAATATAGACATAATAGATATATAATAGATATAGGTATAAAAAGAGACATAATAGGTATAGGTATAAATAGAGACATAATAGATATAATAGATATAGGTATAAAAACATAGACATAATGGATAAATAGAGGTATAAAATATAGACATAATAGATTAATAGATATAGATATAAAATGTAGACATAATAGATATAATAGATATAGTAGAAAATATAGACATATTAGATATAATAGATATAGGTATAAAAAAGAGACATAATAGGTATAGGTATAAAATACAGACATAATAGATATAATAAATATTTATAAAATATAGATATATAGATACACTATTTAAATATAGATATAATAGGTATAATAGATGAAGGTATAAAATATAAATATATAGATATAGGTATGAAATATAGATATAATAGATTAATAGATATAGGTATAAAATGTAGATATTTTATCTGGGTTCCCTATACTGTTCCATTGATCTATGCATCTCTTTTTATGTCAGGACCGTGCTGCTTTGGGTCACAATAGCTATTTAGTACAATTTGAAGTCAGGTAATGTGATTCTTCCAGTTTTGTTCTTTGTGTGTAGGATGCCTTTGGCATTTCTGGGTCTCTTGTGGCTTCGTATAAATGTTAATGTTTTTTTTTTCTTTTAACATTTCTGTGAAGAATGTCATTGGTATTTTGACAGAGATTGCATTGAATCTGTAAATTGCTTTGGGTGTATGGACATTTTAACAATTTGATTCTTCCAATCCATAAATAGGGGCTATCTCCCCATTTTTTGTGTGTCCCCTTCTATTTGTTTTTCAATATTCTATAGTTTTCACTGTAGAGGTACTTCACTTCTTTGGTTAATTTCTAGGTATTTTATTTTATTTGCAGCTATTGTCAATGAAATTACTTTCTTGATTTCTTTTTCATATTATTTGCTCTTGGCATATAGAAATGTCATGGAATTTTATAACTTTTTTATCATGCAACTTTACTGAATTTGTTTATCACCCCTCACAGTTTTTTTGTGGAGTCTTTAGGTTTTTCCAACTACAAAATCATATCATCTGCAAACAAGGATAATTTGATTTCTGCATTGTTCATTTGGATGCCCTTTATTTTTTTCTCTTGTCTGATTGCTCTAGCTAGGACTTCCAGTATTGTGTTGAAACAGTGGTAAAAGTGGGTATCCTTGTTATAGTCAAGGTCTTAGAGGAATGGCTTTCAGTTTTTCCCAATCTGTATGATACTAGCTATGGGTCTGTTGTAGATGGTGTTTATTATCTTGAGGTATGTTCTTTTTGTACTCAGTTTATTGAATATTTTAATCATAAAGGGATGTTGAATTTTATCAACTTCTCATCATCAATTGAAATAATCATACAGTTGTTGTCCTTCATTCTGTTGATATATCACATTGATTGACTTGTATATGTTGCATTATCCTTTCATGCCAGGAATAAATCTCACTTGGTCATGATGAATTATTGTTTTAATGTATTATTGAATTAGGATCTTTATAATGTATTGTTAGTTTGTTTATTTGAAACTTTTATACTTTTTTATGTAGGTGCTTATAGCTATGAACTTTTCTCTAAGTACTGCTTTTGCAGTATCCCATACATTTTGTTATGTTGTGTTTCCATGATTTGTTTCAATAAATTTTTTAAATTTCCCTCTTATTTCTTCATTGATCCACTGGTCATTCAGAAGCATATTATTTAATTTCCATGTCATTGCATAGTTGTCAAATTCTTGTTATTTATTTCTAGTCTTATTCCATTGTGGTAAGAAAAGATACTTGATGTTATTTTATTTTTTTGAATTTTTAAAGATATGTTTTATGGCTGAATGTATGGTCTATCCTTGAGAATGATTCATGTTCTAAAGAGAAGAACGTGTATTCTACAGCCATTGGATGAAGTATTCTGTATATATCAATTAGATCCACTTGGTCTATACTCAGATAAATATCAATGTTTCTTTGTTGATTTTCTGTCTGGATGATCTGTCTAATGCTAAAATTGGGGTATTGAAGTTCTTTATTATCGTACTGGGGTCTATCTCTCTCTTTATCTCTAATAATATTTGCTTTATGTATCTGAGTGATCCAATGTTGGGTACATATATATTTTCAATTGTTATATCTACTTGGTAAATTGAACCCTTTATTATTATATAATGACCTTCTTTGTCATTTTATGGTTTTTGTCTTGAAATCCATTTTGTCTGCTATAAGCATATCTACTTGATATGGTTTAGATATTTGTCCCTTCCCAAATCTCATGTTGAACTCTATTCCCCAGTGCTGGTGTTGGGGCCTGGTAGGAGGTGTTTGGGTCATGGTGGAAGATCCCTCATGACTTGATGCTGTCTTCATGATAGTGAGTGAGTTCTTGCAGGATCTGGTCATTTAAAAGTGTGTGATATTTTGCTTCCACTCTCTCTTGCTCCCACTTTCACCATGTGAAATGCCTGCTCCTACTTCATTTTCTGTCATGAGTAAAAGCTCCCTGAAGCCTCCCCAGAAGCAGATGCTGCTATGCTTCCTGTACAGCATGCAGAGCCATGAACTAATTAAACCACTTTTCTTATAAATTAACCAGTCTCATGTATTTCTTTATAGCAAGTCAAGGATGGCCTAAAACAGAAAATTGGTACCAAGGAGTCAGGTGTTGCTACAAAGACACCTGAAAATATGGAGGCAGCTTTGGTTCTGAGTAACAGGCAGAGGTTGGAAGAGTTTGGAGGGCTCAGAAGAAGATAGGAAGATGAGGAAAAGTTTGGATCTAGCTAGAGACTGGTTAGATGGTTGTAACCAAAATGCCTGATAGTGATATGCATAGTGAAGACCAGGCTGCCAAGATCTTATATGGAAATCAGGAGCTTATTGGGAACTGGAGCAAAGGTCACATATCTTATGCCTTAGAAAAGATCTTGGCTGTATGGCGTTCATGCCCTAGGGATCTGTGGACATTTGAACTTAAGAGTGATGATTTAGAGTATCCGGTGTAAGAAATTTCTAAGCAACAGACCATTCAAGAAGGAATCTGGCTGCTTCTAACAACCTATGCTTAGATGTGGGAGCAAAGAAATGACTTAAATTTGGAATACATATTTAAAAGGGAAGTAGAGTGTAAAAGTTTGTACAATTTGCAGCCTTGCCATGTGGCTGAGAAAGAAAAGGCTTTCTCAGAAGTGGAATTCAAGTGGCCTGTGTAACAACCACTTGCTAGAGATGTTTGCATATCTAAAAGAGAGTCACGTGCTAATATCCAAGGCAATGGGAAAAGGGCTTTGAAGGCATTTTAGAAACCTTCACAAAAGCTCCTTCTACCACAGGCCTGGAGGTCTAGGAAGGAAGGATGGCTCCCTGGGCCAGCCCCAGGGCCCTGCTGCCCTGGGAAGCTTTGGGACAATGCTCCCCGCTTTCTGACAGCTTCAACTCTAGTCTCAGTTCAAAGAGCCTTAGTACAGCTCAAGCTGACACTTTGGAGAATGCAGGCCAAAAGCTTTTGGCAGCTTCTATGTGACCGTAAGCCTGTAGGCACACAGAATGCAAGAATGAAGAAGTCTGAGGAGCATCTGCCTTGATTTCAGAGGATGTGTGAGAAAGCCTGGGTGCCCAGGCAGAAGCTTGCTGCTGGGTCCGAGCCCTCACAGAGAACCTCTACTAGGGTATTGCCAAAGGGAAATGTGGAGTTGGAGCCCCTATGCAGGGTCCTCAGTGGGCACTGCCTAGTGGAGCTGTGAGAAGAGCGCCCCCAAAGATATCAATTTTTAAGCATAGTCTATAAACCCCTGCCAGACATCATCTCTGCCTTAGGCTCCAGCCTATTTTTATCACTCCCTCTTCACTTCCAGACACCTCATGCTTTGTTCTGTCATCTTTTCATGACTTTGCCCACATGCTGTTTCTTGTGATTGGAAACTGCTGTTTTCCCAAACATAAAGACTCATTCATGATTTCTCTCTCCCATGAATCTTTCATTCCCCAACTCCTACACAAAATGAAGTAGGTGCCCTTTTTCTCTGTTTCAAAGTGCTCATACTCACATATGTTTTGGCATTTCAATTGCATTTGTTTCTCTACTTTTCTGTCTACTTGACTCAAATTCCTTGAGAGAAAAGACTGTCTTCTACACCCTCCTCTTGGAGACCTGGCTGTGAACTGGTCATATAAAGATTGGTCAATAAATGATTGTGGTATGAATCAATCAGTCCTTGAAAAATATAAACTGTAAGTGTCAGTAGAACCAGTATATAAACTCGAAAGATCCTTAAAGCACATGAGAAATTTGACCTGAGAATTCTCCCTCTCTGAAAAGGCTCTTAAAAATCTGGAAAATTTTGCATTAGTAAAACGTGTCTAAAGTCCTGCTATAACACAAATTTCTCTCTGACTCTGGGGAACAAGGAGGGCTCTGAGATAAGAGGCACTTGTTTATTATCACCAACTAGTCTTTGGTGAGATACTCAGAGCATTTGGCCTCTATGAATTCTTCCTCACTGCAGAATCTTACTCTCAGTGGCATTTTAGCTTAACCACAAATGACATCTTTTCTAAATATAGAATCTATTTCCCAGTACATCTAACTATTTCTGATTCCAGATATTTTTATGTACTAGAACCCTCCGGGAAAATTAAATCTGTGATATAGGCTATAACCTGGTTACTTCAACTTAGAAAAAGTAGTTTTTCTCTCTTCTTTTTACTTCTTGTTCGAAATAATGTAATGTTTTTGTTGTTGTTGTTGCTTGAAAGTCTCACCAAATTGCTTCTCCTCCATTTCATTTGATTGAGGAGACCTGACCACTGGGAGTCATTATATTAACCACTCCTCCATGTAAAATAATGAACTGTTCTTGGTCAAAGCTCTTTTCATTGATAAAAACATAAACTCACTCGAACTGGCTTTAGAAAAAAAGAGAGAATTGATTATAAATAATAAAGAAAGGGCAGTAAGTACAGTCAGCCTCTAAAAAGACTTGGGACCTGGAAAACAAGCAGGAAACAAAGCAGTCTATCTGCCTCATTTAAGAATATAGCAGGTTGCATAAATATGTTCCTAGAAGAAGTGTCTGTTCATATCCTTTGCTCACTTTTTGATGGGGTCATTTGGTTTTTTTTTCTTGTAAATTTGTTTAAATTCCTTGTAGATTCTGGATATTAGCCCTTTGTCAGATGGATAGATTGTGAAAATTTTCTCCCATTCTCTAGGTTACCTATTCACTCTGATGATAGTTCCTTTTGCTGTGCAGAAGCTCTTTCGTTTAATTAGGTCCCATTGGTCAATTTGGCTTTTTTTTTGTCATTGCTTTTGGTGTTTAGTCATTAGGTTTTGGCCCATGCCTGTGTCGTGAATGGCATTGCCTGCATTTTCTTCTAGGGTTTTTATGGTTTTAGGTCTTACATTTAAGTCTTTAATCCATCTTGAGTTAATTTTTGTAAAAGGTATAAGGAAGGTGTCCAGTTTGTTTTCTGCATATGGCTAGCCAGTTTTCCTAGCACCATTTATTAAATAGAGAATCCTTTCCCCATTGCTTGTTTTTGTCAGGTTTGTCAAAGATCAGATGGTTGTAGATGTGTGGTGTCATTTCTGAAGCCTCCATTCTTTTCCATTGCTCTATATATCTGTTTTGGTACCAGTACTATGCTGTTTTGGTTACTATAGCCTTGTAGTATAGTTTGAAGTCAGCGTGATGCCTCCAGCTTTGTTCATTTTGCTTAGGATTGTCTTGGCTATAGATTCAATGCTATTCCCATATTCTTTCTACTATAAAGACACATGCATATGTATGTTTATTGCAGCACTGTTTACAATAGCAAAGACTTGGAACCAACCCAAATGCCCATCAATGATAGACTGGATAAAGAAAATGTGGCACATACACAGCATGGTATAATCTGCAGCCATAAAATAGTGAGTTCATATCCTTGCAGGGACATGGGTAAAGCTGGGAACCATCATTCTCAGCAAATTAACACAGGAACAGAAAACCAAACACGGCATGTTCTCACTCATAAGTGAGAGTTGAATAGTGAGAACTCATGGGCACAGGGAGGAGAACATCACACACCAGGGCCTGTTTGGGGTGGGGGGCTAGGAGATGGGGTAGCATTAGGAGAAATACCTAATGCAGATGACAGGTTGATGGGTGCAGAAAACCACCACGGCACATGTATACCTACGTAACAAATCTGCACGTTCTGCACATGTATCCCAGAACTTGAAGTATAATAAAAAAGAATATAGTATTAGATATTTCACTCTATGTATAGACATTTCATTAATTCTTTTCTTGGCCACTGCCATTTCCTCCTTCTCCATGAAGTGGCAGAATGTGAATGCTTTGTAACTCATCAGTTTATATATCTTCCCAGTTTGAATTGTGAAATGAAACTAATTATGTAAAATTTTTTTTCTTTTCTTTTCTTTTTTTTTTTTTTGAGACAAGGTCTCATTCTGTTGCACAGGCTGGAGTGCAGTGGCATGATCTCATTTCACTGCAACGTCTGTCCCCCAGGATGAAGTAATTCTTTGATGTCAGCCTTCTAAGTAGCTCGACTACGGGTGCACGCCACCATGCCCAGCTAACTTCTCATTCCCAGTTCTAAATGCTTGCAAGAAAGAAGCTAATTAGCCTGGATGAGTCAGTTGTCCATGTTAATTAACTGTAACTATAGGATGGCCATTTCCATAGATGGCCCAGTACATGGCAATGTGAGCCCTGGTCATATATGAAGCTACACTGTGTATATTTTGTAGGATAGATCCAACTGGAACAGCTAACTACCGCATAGAACAGTATTTCCATCCAACATCAATTGGTGGTTTGTTTTCTGTAATTGCTCTGTACTAGTAGAGATATTTACAACCATGAATCAAGTACAGTTCCTAATGTTCAAGAGCAGCACATGACAATCACATGCTTAGTCTCTATGACTTAGTACTGAAAATTACAAGTGAGGCAAATTCTCTTCCTCTTCTTGGCCAATGCTTTAAAAGACTATCTCACTATGTCCTACTGAATGACATAGTCTTGTAATAAACAGTTCAAATATAATAAATGCTCCCAGTACTACTTTAATTTTTCCTTTGAATATATATTCTAGAACCCTCCTCAAGACAAAGGCTATTTTTTATTTTTAAAAAAGAAAAACATTTCTTGGTCTCTGGTGATATGCCAAACATGGTTCTACATACTTTACTTGTAATCAACATACTTAACCTTCATAACAATCTAAGTTATATATAGTTATATATAATTATGTATGATTGTATAGGTGAGAAAAAAGGTACAAGCTTTAAGTATTATACTTTGCACAAAGCATACAGCTAGCTAAGAGAAGAAGTAAAAATTGAAACTGAGGATGAATTTGAGGCGCAAATCAGAACCACAGCCTATCTCTGCATTGACCTTTATTTGTCATCTTTGACTTCCTAACACCTTGGACATTATCAATAAATGAAGTGTGTATGGTAGAATGTTCTCTAACTGACCCCCTTTAACCAGTTCACTATGTTAGACCCTTTTCATGTCTTGATATGAAAAACATTGGTAAGTGCCCTTGTGTTTCTCTTTGCAGCATTTGATATGTTCACTCTTTATGCCTGTTTGAACTTGCAATTTAATAACATAATATTATTAAATAGGATATTAAATAGGACTGATTAAACAGAATCACAAAAACAGTTATTTCTATAAAAAGCATGTTAAGTGTTTTGCAAGAATTTGAGGAGATGAGCCGCCATAATAATTGCCTTTTTAAGTAGGATTGGAAAAATGTTATAAAAAATTAGAAAAAAATTAATTTCACAGAATGATGGGCAAGGGATAATTCATAAGTACCGTTAAGTGCTTGTTTCACTTTAAAGATTTTATGACTGGAAGGTTTAGGTGATGCATTATTGATATGATTAAGCAAAAAGGTTTCCAATCAGTGGAGAAATATTCAAAGTCTATACAAAAATTGTCAAATAATATATATTTATATGTTGTAGGCTAAAGCAAGATGTTACAGCAGACATATAACTATTTTTAAATTCCACTTTCTAATTTTTATTACTGATGTATAATGTACATAGTTTTGGTGTACGTGTGATTATTTAACACACGCATATAATTTGTAAGGATCAGTGAACTTAGGATATCTATCACCTGAAATACTTTTATATTCCTTATGCTATGACCATTCAAATTCTTCTTTTCTAGCTATTTTGAAATGTACAATAGATTACTCTAAACTATAGCCACCCTACTGATCTAACACAAGATCTTATGTTTTCTATCAAACCTTGTATTTCTACCCATTAATCAACTTTTTTTTCTCCTCCTCTTCCCTGCACTTCCTGGCCTCTGATAACCACTAACCTACTCTCTATGCAAGAGAGCTACTTTTTTAGCTTCCACATATGAATAGGAATATGCACTATTTGTCTTTTTGTGCTTGTGTTTATTTTATTTAGCATCCAGTTCCATCCATGTTTCTGCAAATAACAGGATTTTATGGAAGAATAGTATTTAATTGCATATATGTATTGTATATATTTATATTTTATATACATTTGTTTTATATATAAATATATACCACATTTTCTTTATCCATTCCTCCTTTCATAGACAGGTTGATTCCACAATTTGGCTATTATGATTAGTGTTGTAGTAAGCATGAGAGTGCAGATATCTCTTCAATATGTTGATTTCCTTTCTTTTGGATATATACCCAGTAGTGGAATTGCTGGATCATATGATAGTTCTATTTTTTTTTTTTTTTGAGGGAAAAGTATATTGTTCTCTATAGTGGTTGTACTAATTTATATACCCACCAACATTGTGCAAGGATTCTCATTTCTCCTCATTCTCATTAGCATCTGTTATTGCCTATTATTTTTATAAAAAGCTGTATTACCTGAGGTGAGATGATATTTCGTTGTAGTTTTGATTTGCATTTGTCTGATGATTAGTGATGTTGAACATTTATTTTCACATACCTGTTGGCCATTTGCATCTCTCTTTTTTTGAGGAATGCCTTAGATCTTTTCTTCAATTTAAAAATAGAATTGTTTGTTTTTACTATTGAGTTGAGTTCCTTATATATGTTTGTTATTAATTTCTTGTCAGATGCATAGTTTGCAAATGTTTTTTTCCCATTCTGTGGGCTGTCTCTTCACTTTGTTGATTGTTTCCTTTGTTGTCCAGAAGATTTTTAGCTTGATTTGTTTCTGTTTGTCTATTTTTGCTTTTGGTTGCCTATGCTTTTGAAGTCATACACACACAAAAATCTTTGCCTGGAACAACTTCCTGGGAAAAGACAAAAAAACATTTCCCCAAAGTTTTCTTCTAGTAGTTTCACATTTTGAGGTCTTAGATTTAAGTCTTTAATCTGTGTTGATTTGATTTTTGTGTATGATCAGAGATAAGGGTCTAGTTTCATTCTTCTACATAGTTATCCAGGTTTTTCAGGACCATTCATTGAATAAACTGTCCTTTCCCCATTTTATATCCTTGAAATCTTTGTCAAACAGGAGTTGGCCATAAATGTGTGGAATTTTATCTAAGTTATCTGTTCTGCTGCTTTGGTCTATTTGCGTGTTTTTATGAGAGTATATGATGCTGATTTGGTCACTCTAGCTTTGTAGTAAATTATGAAGCCAGATAGTGGGATGCCTTCAGTTTTGTTCCTTTTGCTCAAGATCGTTTTGGCTATTCAGGGTCTTGTAGCTCCATACAAATTTTAGGATTAGTTTTTGATTTCTGTGAAGAACATCATTGGTATTTTTATAGGAATTGCATGGAATCTAAACTACTGTGGGATGTATTGTGATTTAAAAATGATTCCTCCATTTCATGAACAGGAAATATGTTTTTATTTTTTCTATCCTCTTCCATTTCTCTCATGAGTGTGTGATCATTTTCCCTGTGTAGATATTTGAATTCTTTCATTGCATTCTTTTCTGAGTATTTCATATTATTTATAGGTGTTGCAAATGAGATTGGTTTCTTTTCTTTTTCAGATTTTTTGCTGTTGGCATATATAAATGCTACTGATTTTTATATGCTGATTTTTATCATATACATTTACTGAGTTTATTATCCGTTTCAACAGTTTTTTTGTTGAATTCTTTAGGTTTTTTCTGTATTTAAGATCATGTCATCTGTGAATAAGGCTAATGTGACTTCTTCCTTTCCAGTTTGAATGCCCTTTACTTTTTTTCTCTTGCCTAATTACTCTGACCAGGACTTCTAGTACTATATTAAATATAAGTAGGGGAAGTGTCTCGTCCCAAATCTTAGAGGAGAGACTTTCAACTTTTAACTTTTCCCCATTTAGTACAATGTTACCTGTGGGTTGTCATATATAGTACGGTCTTTTTTCTTTATTCAGCCAAACTTTGTCTTTTAATTGAAGAATTGAGTCGATCTACATTCATACGCAGATCCCTGTGAAGCAAAGCACATCAAACCCCTAAATTCAGCTGAGCCTTCTTTTATGGTATTCTGGCAACCATGTCTGAAGGGTTGGTGCCTTAGGAGTTTAAGCTTTTTTTTTTTTGGTCTAAAGAAGCTGTAATTACTTCCCCTGAGATAGTTAGTTACCGTGCAAGAATATTGCTGGTTCTGGACAAGACCTACATCCACTACCCCTCTTTTCTTCTAGACTTATAATTAGACTCATGTTCCTGCAGGCCCAGATGGGTGATGTCAAAGTGTAAACCATAGAAATCTGAGCTATAGTCCAAACTACTGTAATATTTTTCTAGTGTATACAGAAAGAAATATGAGAAATATGTGTGAGAACTTATATTAATGGTATGGAATAACAGTGGAAGAAAAAAAATTTGAACCAAGATAAATGTATTGATATGAGACCAGGAAGCAGAGAATTTCAATTCACTGTTGCAGCTTCATGGATTAGAAGGGGATCTAGGGGGGCGGAGCAAGATGGCCGAATAGGAACAGCTCCAGTCTCCAACTCCCAGCGCGAGCGACACAGAAGACCAGTGATTTCTGCATTTTCAGCTGAGGTACTGGGGTCATCTCACTAGGGAGTGCCGGACAATCGGTGCTGGTCAGCTGCTGCAGCCCGACCAGCGAGAGCTGAAGCAGGGCGAGGCATCGCCTCACCTGGGAAGTACAAGGGGGAAGGGAATCCGTTTTCCTAGCCAGGGGAACTGAGACACAAAACACCTGGAAAATCGGGTAACTCCCACCCCAATATTGCACTTTAAGCAAACGGGCACACCAGGAGAATATATCCCACACGTGGCCGGGAGGGTCCCATGCCCACGGAGCCTCCCTCATTGCTAACACAGCAGTCTGCGATCTAACAGCAAGGCAGCAGCAAGGATGGGGGAGGGGTACCCGCCATTGCTGAGGCTTAAGTAGGTAAACAAAGCCGCTGGGAAGCTCGAAATGGGTGGAGCTCACAGCAGGTCAAGGAAACCTGCCTGTCTCTGTAGACTCCACCTCTGGGGACAGGGCACAGCTAAAAAAAAAAACAACAAAAAGGCAGCAGAACCTCTGCAGATGCAAACGACTCTGTCTGACAGCTTTGAAGAGAGCAGTGGATCTCCCAACACGGAGGTTGAGATCTAAGAACGGAGAGACTGACTGCTCAAGAGGGTCCCTGACCCCTGAGTAGCCTAACTGGGAGACATCCCCCACTAGGGGCAGTCTGACACCCCACACCTCACAGGGTGGAGTACACCCCTGAGAGGAAGCTTCCAAAGTAAGAATCAAACAGGTACACTCGCTGTTCAGCAGTATTCTATCTTCTGCAACCTCTGCTGCTGATACCCAGGCAAACAGGGTCTGGAGTGGACCTCAAACAATCTCCAACAGACCTACAGCTGAGGGTCCTGATTGTCAGAAGGAAAACTATCAAACAGGAAGGACACCTATACCAAAACCCCATCAGTACGTCACCATCATCAAAGACCAGAGACAGATAAAACCACAAAGATGGGGAAAAAGCAGGGCAGAAAAGCTGGAAATTCAAAAAATAAGAGCGCATCTCCCCTTGCAAAGGAGCACAGCCCATCGCCAGCAACGGTTCGAAGCTGGTCAGAGAATGACTTTGACGAGATGAGAGAAGAAGGCTTCAGACCATCAAACTTCTCAGAGCTAAAGGAGGAATTATGTACCCAGCGCAAAGAAACTAAAAATCTTGAAAAAAGAGTGGAAGAATTGACAGCTAGACTAATTAATGCAGAGAAGATCATAAACGAAATGACAGAGATGAAAACCATGACACGAGAAATACGTGACAAATGCACAAGCTTCAGTAACCGACTCGATCAACTGGAAGAAAGAGTATCAGCGATTGAGGATCAAATGAATGAAATGAAGCGAGAAGAGAAACCAAAAGAAAAAAGAAGAAAAAGAAATGAACAAAGCCTGCAAGAAGTATGGGATTATGTAAAAAGACCAAATCTACGTCTGATTGGGGTGTCTGAAAGTGAGGGGGAAAATGGAACCAAGTTGGAAAACACTCTTCAGGATATCATCCAGGAGAACTTCCCCAACCTAGTAGGGCAGGCCAACATTCAAATTCAGGAAATACAGAGAACGCCACAAAGATACTCCTCCAGAAGAGCAACTCCAAGACACATAATTGCCAGATTCACCAAAGTTGAAATGAAGGAAAAAATCTGAAGGGCAGCCAGAGAGAAAGGTCGGGTTACCCACAAAGGGAAGCCCATCAGACTAACAGCAGATCTCTCAGCAGAAACTCTACAAGCCAGAAGAGAGTGGGGGCCAATATTCAACGTTCTTTTTTTTTTTTTTTTTTTGAATGATTTTCCTTTTATTGGCAAGGCTCTCAACAATCTAGACAAAGATGAATTCATCAGGAAATGGAAGGTAGCAACTAATAAGACAAGGGTCACTGCTAAAACACGATATACTCATTCCTGAAAAACCTTGCACTCTACAGAAAGCACTAAAAAAAGAAGCAGTTCACGAAAATATAGGGTTTGAGAGTTCAAGGCAAACCACTCCAGCATAACAACTTTGTAACCAACACACTAACCATTCGGACCACCCACCTCAGCAGCTCAATGTCTGGAGTTTGCCATAGGAGCTTTTTTATTTTTTAGTGGAAATAGAATACTTTATATAAGGGCTGCAGGTACCAGAGTGGAACAGATGAGTAGGGCCCCGAACCATGGTGGGCATGGAAGGCAGCAACCAGCCAGGAGCCAAGAGCCCCACGAGGCTGGTGAGCAGCCTAGCTGCAGGTGATTTTTTCTCCTCTAAATATTCCAAAAAAGGTTCCAATTGCCAGTGCAGCAGCCCAGCTAAAGGTTTATGTTCTTATTCCCGCTAATCTGGTTCCCCCTTTGAGGAAAAAAAAAAAAAAAAAAAAAAAAAAAGATCATATAACATGCTTTCAAATTCCCTTCATGTTATTAATATTAATATTATACCCTGCCATTCATATTACAGAAACATGTGTAGGCACAATATAGGACTATTTCATTTAAAATTCACACAGCAGTAATCTACAGAGGACAGATTATGTCCTGGGTTTAGATGAATAGGCAGGAAAATACTTAGCTGGCTCAGGGAAGAGTAAGATCTGTCTTTTTCAATACTACCAATACAGGAAGAAAGGAAATCCCCTTTTTTATTTTAAGAATTTCACTTTTTGAAATAAGGAGATAACCATTAAGGTTTCTCTTCCCAAAATCTCCAAGACCCACCAAAATTTCTGGAAATCATGAGTTGTTAACACTATTCTGCTTTTGCTTATTCAAAGAAAACTTAAACGTTTAAGACCTCTTTGGGTATTGCTTTCTTAGAATGCAAAATGAATGATTATTTTTTTTTCTTTTTCTTTTTTTTTTATTATACTTTAAGTTCTAGGGTACATGTGCATAACGTGCAGGCTTGTTACATATGTATACTTATGCCATGTTGGGGTGCTGCACCCATCAACTCATCAGCACCCATCAATTCATCGTTTATATCATGTATAACTCCCCAATGCAATCCCTCCCTCCTCCCCCCTCCCCATGATAGGCCCCAGTGTGTGATGATCCCCTTCCCGAGTCCAAGTGATCTCATTGTTCAGTTCCCACCTATGAGTGAGAACATGCGGTGTTTGGTTTTCTCTTCTTGTGATAGTTTGCTAAGAATGATGGTTTCCAGCTGCATCCATGTCCCTACAAAGGACGCAAACTCATCCTTTTTTATGGCTGCATAGTATTCCATGGTGTATATGTGCCACATTTTCTTAATCCAGTCTGTCACAGATGGACATTTGGGTTGATTCCAAGTCTTTGCTATTGTGAAAAGTGCCGCAATAAACAGACGTGTGCATGTGTCTTTGTAGTAGACTAATTTCTAATCCTTTGGGTATATACCCAGTAGTGGGATGGCTGGGTCATATGGTACATCTAGTTCTAGATCCTTGAGGAATTGCCATACTGTTTTCCATAATGGTTGAACTAGTTTACAATCCCACCAACAGTGTAAAAGCGTTCCTATTTCTCCACATCCTCTCCAACACCTGTTGTTTCCTGACTTCTTAATGATTGCCATTCTAACTGGTGTGAGATGGTATCTCGTTGTGGTTTTGATTTGCATTTGTCTGATGGCGAGTGATGCTGAGCATTTCTTCATGTGTCTGTTGGCTGTATGAATGTCTTCTTTTGAGAAATGTCTGTTCATATCCTTTGCCCACTTTTTGATGGGGTTGTTTGCTTTTTTCTTGTATATTTGTTTGAGTTCTTTGTAGATTCTGGATATTAGCCCTTTGTCAGATGAGTAGGTTGCAAAAATGTTCTCCCATTCTGTAGGTTGCCTGTTAACTCTGATGGTAGTTTCTTTTGCTGTGCAAAAGCTCTTTAGTTTAATTAGATCCCATTTGACAATTTTGGCTTTTGCTGCTGTTGCTTTTGGTGTTCAACGTTCTTAAAGAAAAGAATTTTAAACCCAGAATTTCATATCCAGCCAAACTAAGTTTCATCAGTGAAGGAGAAATAAAATCCTTTACAGATCAGCAAATGCTTAGAGATTTTGTCACCACCAGGCCTGCCTTACAAGAGACCCTGAAGGGAGCCCTAAACATGGAAAGGAACAACTGGTACCAGCCATTGCAAAAACATGCCAAAATGTAAAGACCATCGAGGCTAGGAAGAAACTGCATCAACTAACGAGCAAAATAACCAGCTAATATCATAATGGCAGGATCAAGTTCACACATAACCATATTAACCTTAAATGTTAATGGACTAAATGCTCCAATTAAAAGACACAGACTGGCAAACTGGATTAAGGGTCAAGACCCATCAGTCTGCTGTATTCAGGAGACCCATCTCACATGCAGAGACATACATAGGCTCAAAATAAAGGGATGGAGGAAGATCTACCAAGCAAACGCAGAACAAAAAAAAGGAGGGGTTGCAATCCTAGTGTCTGCTAAAACAGACTTTAAACCATCAAAGGTCAAAAGAGACAAAGAAGGCCATTACACAATGGTAAAGGGATCAGTTCAACAGGAAGAGCTAACTCTCCTAAATATCTATGCACCCAATGCAGGAGCACCCAGATTCATAAAGCAAGTCCTTAGAGACTTACAAAGAGACTTAGACTCCCATACAATAATAAAGGGAGACTTCAACACTCCACTGTCAACATTAGACAGATCAACGAGACAGAAAGTTAACAATGGATATCCAGGAATTGAACTCATCTCTGCACCAAGCGGACCTAATAGACATCTATAGAACTCTCCACCCCAAGTCAACAGAATATACATTCTTCTCAGCACCACATCGCACTTATTCCAAAATTGACCACATAATTGGAAGTAAAGCACTCCTCAGCAAATGTAAAAGAACAGAAATTATAACAAACTGTCTCTCAGACCACAGTGCAATCAAACTAGAACTCAGGACTAAGAAACTCAATCAAAACCGCTCAACTACATGGAAACTGAACAACCTGCTCCTGAATGACTACTGGGTACATAACGAAATGAAAGCAGAAATAAAGATGTTCTTTGAAACCAATGAGAACAAAGATACAACATACCAGAATCTCTGGGACACATTTAAAGCAGTGTGTAGAGGGAAATTTATAGCACTAAATGCCCACAAGAGAAAGCAGGAAAGATCTAAAATGGACACTCTAACATCACAATGAAAAGAACTAGAGAGGCAAGAGCAAACACATTCAAAAGCTAGCAGAAGACAAGAAATAACTAAGATCAGAGCCGAACTGAAGGAGATAGAGACACAAAAAACCCTCCAAAAAAATCAATGAATCCAGGAGTTGGTTTTTTGAAAAGATCAAAAAAATTGACAGACCGCTAGCAAGACTAATAAAGAAGAAAATAGAGGAATCAAATAGACGCAATAAAAAATGATAAAGGGGATATCACCACTGACCCCACAGAAATACAAACTACCATCAGAGAATACTATAAACACCTCTACGCAAATCAACTAGAAAATCTAGAAGAAATGGATAATTTCCTGGACACTTACACTCTCCCAAGACTAAACCAGGAAGAAGTTGAATCCCTGAATAGACCAATAGCAGGCTCTGAAATTGAGGCAATAATTAATAGCCTACCCACCAAAAGAAGTCCAGGACCAGATGGATTCACAGTTGAATTCTACCAGAGGTACAAGGATGAGCTGGTACCATTCTTTCTGCAACTATTCCAACCAATAGAAAAAGAGGGAATTCTCCCTAACTCATTTTAGGAGGCCAACATCATCCTGATACCAAAGCCTGGCAGAGACACAACAAAAAAAGAGAATTTTAGACCAATATCCCTGATGAACATCAATGCAAAAATCCTCAATAAAATACTGGCAAACCGGATTCAGCAGCACATCAAAAGGCTTATCCACCATGATCAAGTGGGCTTCATCCCTGGGATGCAAGGCTGGTTCAACATTCGCAAATCAATAAACGTAATCCAGCATATAAACAGAACCAAAGACAAGAACCACATGATTGTCTCAATAGATGCAGAAAAGGTTTTTGACAAAATTCAACAGCCCTTCATGCTAAAAACGCTCAATGAATTCGGTATTGATGGAATGTACCTCAAAATAATAAGAGCTATTTATGACAAACCCACAGCTAATATCATACTGAATGGGCAAAAACTGGAAAAATTCCCTTTGAAAACTGGCACAAGACAGGGATGCCCTCTCTCACCACTCCTATTCAACATAGTGTTGGAAGTTCTGGCTAGGACAATCAGGCAAGAGAAAGAAATCAAGGGTATTCAGTTAGGAAAAGAAGAAGTCAAATTGTCCCTGTTTGCAGATGACATGATTGTATATTTAGAAAACCCCATTGTCTCAGCCCAAAATCTCCTTAAGCTCATAAGCAACTTCAGCAAAGTCTCAGGATAGAAAATTAATGTGCAAAAATCACAAGCATTCTTATACACCAGTAACAGACAAGCAGAGAGCCAAATCAGGAATGAACTTCCATTCACAATTGCTTCAAAGAGAATAAAATACCTAGGAATCCAAGTTACAAGGGATGTCAAGGACCTCTTCAAGGAGAAATACAAACCACTGCTCAGTGAAATCAGAGGACACAAACAAATGGAAGAACATACCATGCTCATGGATAGGAAGAATCAATATTGTGAAAATGGCCACACTGCCCAAGGTTATTTATAGATTCAATGCCATCCCCATCAAGCTACCAATGAGCTTCTTCACAGAATTGGAAAAAACTGCTTTAAAGTTCATATGGAACCAAAAAAGAGCCCGCATTGCCAAGACAATCCTAAGTCAAAAGGACAAAGCTGGAGGCGTCACGCTACCTGACTTCAAACTATACTACAAGGCTACAGTAACCAAAACAGCATGGTACTGGTACCAAAACAGAGCTATAGACCAATGGAACAGAACAGAGTCGTCAGAAATAATGCCACACATCTACAGCCATCTGATCTTTGACAAACCTGAGAGAAACAAGAAATGGGGAAAGAATTCCCTATTTAATAAATGGTGCTGGGAAAATTGGCTAGCCATAAGTAGAAAGCTGAAACTGGATCCCTTCCTTACTCCTTATACGAAGATTAATTCAAGGTGGATTAGGGACTTAAATGTTAGACCTAATACCATAAAAACCCTAGAAGAAAACCTAGGGATTACCATTCAGGACATAGGCATGGGCAAGGACTTCATGTCTAAAACACCAAAAGCAATGGCAACAAAAGCCAAAATTGACAAATGGGATCTCATTAAACTAAAGAGCTTCTGCACAGCAAAAGAAACTACCATCAGAGTGAACAGGCAACCTACAGAATGGGAGAACATTTTTGCAATCTACTCATCTGACAAAGGGCTGATATCCAGAACCTACAAAGAACTCGAACAAATTTACAAGAAAAAAAACAAACAACCCCATCAAAAAGTGGGCAAAGGATATGAACAGACATTTCTCAAAAGAAGACCTGCATACGGCCAACAGACACATGAAAAAATGCTCGTCATCACAGGCCATCAGAGAAATGCAAATCAAAACCACAATGAAATACCATCTCACACCAGTTAGAATGGCAATCATTAAAAAGTCAGGAAATAATGGCTGCTGGAGAGGATGCGGAGAAATAGGAACACTTTTACACTGTTGGTGGGATTGTAAACTAGTTCAACCATTATGGAAAACAGTATGACGATTCCTCAAGGATCTAGAACTAGAAGTACCACATGACCCAGCCATCCTATTACTGGGTATATACCCAAAGGATTATAAATCATGCTACTATAAAGACACATGCACACGTATGTTCATTGCAGCACTATTCACAATAGCAAAGACTTGGAATCAACCCAAATGTCCGTCGGTGACAGACTGGATTAAGAAAATGTGGCACGTATACACCATGGAATACTATGCAGCCATAAAAAAGGATGTTTGTGTCCTTTGTAGGGACATGGATGCAGCTGCAAACCATCATTCTCAGCTAACTATCACAAGAACAGAAAACCAAACACCGCATATTCTCACTCATAGGTGGGAACTGAACAATGAGATCACTTGGACTCGGGAAGGGGAACATTACACACCGGGGCCTATTATGGGAGTGGGGGAGGGATTGCATTGGGTGTTATACCTGATGTAAATGACGATTTGATGTGTGCTGTCGAGTTGATGGGTGCAGCACACCAACATGGCACAGGTATACATATGTAAGAAACCTGCACGTTATGCACATGTACCCTAGAACTTAAAGTATAATTAAAAAAAAAAAAAAAAAAAAAAGAAGGTGCAGGGTGGCACACACACTCAAAAAAAAAAAAAAAGAAAAAGAAAATAAGAGTTTAAGTCACAATGAAATATTTATCCTTATTAAAATAAACTTACCCAAAATTATAATCTCTTCAATAAAACTGGTGGCCTCAGAATCTATTTGAAATAATTTGCAAATATAGTTAAATATAATCACTATTTATGTTTGAAAGTGATGCATTTCAATTTGTTAAAAAAAAAAATCTGAGGTGGTTGAAATGGTTTCTGTGTTAAGCAGTGAAAATGAAAGAAAACAACTTTTTGTTCCCAGATAACCCTCTTTGGAGACAGGATAAGAGGAGATCAAGGGATAGTGTCAACCATAGATTTGGCCTTCATTTTTTTCTTTTATTGGTTTTCAGGGTTGGTTTCGACAATCTCTGAGACATCTATTATGGCAGTCTCACTTGTGGCTTCTTTTTGCTGAATTTCCTTCAACCTCCATCTTTCTTCTTTTATAAACCTATGAACTTCCTCCCATATGAAACCTTTTTGATTTTGTTTTCACTTCATTTAGCTGAAGTCTTATTCACAGCATGCTATTTTACTTAAGCCTCTCTTTTTCTCTTCTTTCTTTCCTTATCTTTCTTTGTGGTCCTTTCACATTTTATACATTTTTTGTTCCACATTTTTCCACTTGCTTAAGAATTCAGATATGTGGCTATACATATAAAACATAAATTAAATAAGATATAGCTTCAGCTTGAAGTTACCAATGATAATTATGTTTTTTACTTTGACATTTTAGATTCAGTATGATGAATTTTTATTTTAAACAAAGACTGGACCTAAAGGATTGCGTTTGACAGCTTATCTGTTTATGTAAATTATGTGCTTTTACTAATCCATTTCTCAAAAAAAATGTTGCTTACATTTTAAAAATTGTATTTTTCAGACTAATCTTCCATCTGGAATCTGATTAAGTAGGGAGTCTACCATTTTCACACACAAGTCAATCAATGAGCTCAACTGTATTTCCAATTACATTTTTAAGATGCAGCATACAACTTTCCTGTTACAAATCACAATTTTTACTCGATTTGTGTTTCAACTGCACATGAATTTATACATCATATCTGCAGTCTATGCATTTCAATGTAGTTTTCACTAATTCAAGTAGGTCTCTTACTAAATCCAAACACCTTTATGGAGTGCTTTCTGAATGTCAATCTTCACTAAAGCTCAGGTGGAAAAAGATGTATACAGATGATATCTTTACTCAAGGATATCACAGACTGTATTTCCATATTTGAGTTTTATTTTGAGCTCTTGTGTAAAAACATCAGCTCCCAAAACTTGAGTTATGCTGCAAATTGAGTCGTTCTTTCATTATATCTGATTGAATAACGCTATTTTTTCAAAGAAATGTTTTCTACTTTCATATGAAGATTTGATAAAGTGGCAAAATTCTGTTATAATTTAATTTCATTAACAGTGGAGGAAAATACCCACTTTTAGATAGCAAAAAGTTAGTCCACATTTAATCTGTTTATCCTTTCTTTTGAAGCATTCTTCTGGAAGCTAAACCTATCTAAATAAAAAAATAATAATAATATAAAGTCAATTGCTTCCATGAATAGTATTTAAAATATTTAATAACAGGCAAGTCATGTTCACCAACCACTCAAAACTTACTCCCAGAGGATCAGGAAAAATAACTATTGGGTACTAGGATTATTACTGGTATGACCAAAAAAATCTGTACAACAAACCCCCACGATACAAGTTTACCGATATAACAAACCTCCACATGTACCCCTGAACATAAAATAAAAGTTAAACAAACAAACAAAAAAGAAAACCTCTTGACCAAAAGGACAGATATAATTTAAAACTAGCAGTAATTTCCAGTGGAATATTGGTACTGGTTTTAGTAAATGAAAATTGGGCAAGCCAGACATATTCGCTATTTTCTCAAATAGATACTGCTTTAGGAAGAAGAATTTTGGAAAGATGTGGCAGGAGCATGATTTTAAAATGTCTCTGAACATTTGTATACAAATAAACATCTATCAGGAAGGTAAAAGAATAAACATGGATAACATCTAGAAAAATATTAAGTGACAAAGCATGCTCATAATCTCCAAAATACAAGTAGAATAAATACCTCAAATTAAATTAACTGTGTAGTATTAGCAGTGGTATAAAAGACAACAGAAGAAAGATGATATAGTTTGGCTCTGTGTTCCCACTCAAGTCTCATCTTGAATTGTAAATCCCACATGTAAAGGGAGAGACCTCGTGGGAGGTGATTGGATCATGGGGGCAGTTTCCCCCATGGTGTTCTGGTGATAGTGAGTTCTCACGAGATCTGATGATGTTATAAGAGGCAGTTTATCCTGGCAGTTTCTCCTGCTCTTTTTCTCTCTCCTGCCACCTTGTTAAGAAGGTACATGCTTCCCCTTTGCCTTCCGCCATGATTTTAAGTTTCTCGGGGCCTCCCCAGCTATGCAGAACGGTGAATCAATTAATCCTCTTTCCTTCGTAAATTACCCATTCTCAGATATTCTTTAGAGATACTCTATAGAGATCATCCGTATTAAGTCATGAACCTTCTCTTTAGGAAGCCACCACTGGATGGTAGTTCAAACTAGGAGATGGAATATTGCTGCCCCAACTTGGGTCAGATCTTTTAATTCTTAGATTAGTTAGCCATATAAAGAAACAGGAGAGGAAACACAGATTTAGTCACTGGAGGAATTGTTGAAAACTGAGAAGGCACCCCAGATGTATTTCAAATGCTGAAATATGAATAATTCCTCATTTTAGCATTTTTTCTTAATAAATGACTTACAATATTCATATTAGCTTCAAAAAAAAAGAAAATTTACTAATACAGAAAATAAAGGAAATTCATAAGTTACTGAAAGCTAAAAATTCTAAATCATCAAGAGAAACTCATTCTAGTGTGCAGTGGAAAAATATGAGAACAATGTTCTCAATGGAGACAATGGGTCGAGGGTTCCACGTTCTAATGAATGGGTGAATTGAGGATTCTGAGGAAAAGTGAAATTGTGCTGAGGTATTTAGGGATCTCTGAACTCTCCAAATGACACAACAAACGTTTTCTTTCAGAGTAAAGGCCCTAAATTAGGAGAGACTGTTGGGATTCACTCATAATGAATCATCAACCTATGCATGATTTTCTAACATCATAAATTGATCATTTGGAAAATATTGGCTCACTTAGTTCTGCAGATTTTCCAGATATTGACACCTTTTGCCATATATATCACTAATCTCATTCTAAAATCCTTAAATGTTAGGAAACTGTCAAGATTTTGGTGACAGATATCAAGTTTTTCTAATTTTAATGCTCACTTCAAAGTACAAATTTTTATGAGTAGCAAAAATAATCAGTTGTTTTTCTTGAAATTACAGGCTAACTTCCTTAATTTTCAAAAATATTTCTATCAAATACCCAAGTATGGATGACCATAATTTCCTGTCATGGTTTTTGCAAGTGAAAATGGTGATCCATTAAAAAAGTAATTAGTTAAACTTGCAACTTCCACAAAGTCAAAAGTGCTTCTCCTCAAGAACACCATTGTACTTTGATATGTAAAAGTGTCTCATGTGTATCACTCATTGAATCACATAGAACATTAGAAAGGTATGTATTAACTGGTTGACATTTAATAATATTCATATTTGTTATTGCTTCATCAAAGACTTAAACGGAATTTTGGCTGGGCACGGCGGCTCACGCCTGTAATCCCTGCACTTTGGGAGGCCAAGGCAGGTGGATAATCAGGTCAGGAGTTCGAGCCAGCCTGGCCAACATGGTGAAACCCCATCTCTACTAAAAATACAAAAAATTATCTGGGCATAGTGGCCGGCATCTGTAATCCCAGCTACTCAGGAGACTGAGGCGGGAGAATTGCTTGATCCCGGGAGGGGGAGGTTGCCATGAGCTGAGATTGCACCACTGCATTCCAGCCTGGCGACAGAGCAAGACTCCATCTCAAAAACAAAACAAAACAAAACAAAAAAAAAAAAAAAAAGAGAGAGAGAAAGAAAGAAAGAAAAAGAAAAGAAACGGAATTTTATTATGATTATTTTGTATTTTAGTAAAGTATGACAGTGAAGAATACACTGGCTACTAGTTCTGTGTGTGTCATTGCCTTGATTCTTGCTGAAATGCCGGCATGAACATCCCCCAACCCCAACTGTTTTGCACTCTCAGTACAAATGTGAACAGCTATTCTTGGATAAATGATGAGATGGTTTCTGATACATCATGATTTATCATGAGGTTTTATCTGCATAGATGTGAAGTCAAATAGCAACAAAGCAGATGAAGGTTGGAATAGAATTTTTTAAAATAAGCTTAAAAAGTGACAGAAAGATTGAAGCAATAACATACATTCAAATTAAATCAACATAGTGAAGCAATGGCAGAAAAGAATTCACATGACAGTACTGAAATAATTTAAGAAATCTTTAAATAGTAAAAGAAAATATTTCAGAAATGAAGATTAGAGAAAACACAAAAGTGAGTAAACAACAGGAATGAAATGTTTTAAAATAAAAAGACATAAATGTGAGTTATATAACATAAACAAAAAAGATTCAATTAATATTTAATAATAATTCATGAAGGGGGAAAAAACGGAAGCAAAAGGAATTTACTAAACTTATACTACAATTTATCATTTAATATCTACTATTAACAGACACTGTGAATTTGGGAAAAATCACCCCAAATGGCCAAAATAGACACAAATTCTGACAAAATTATACAGCTTAAAGAAACAGGAAAGAAAAAATTATTGCCCTGGCATTGAGGCCCCTAGTTACCATGCAACAATTTTATAAAGCAGAAATTACAGAAAAGATGAGAGAAAACAGACAGACAAAATTGAACAATCTGAGACTTTAGTACATTCCTTTCAATCTAAGACAGATATGAACAAACTAGTAAGAACATAAAGTATTTGACAACTTAATAATAACGTAGTTGTTACACACATAAATAGCTATATCTAGATAGATACATTTATATAAAGAGACTTTTGTATATAATTCACAATATATATTCAACCAATGAAAATAAACTAGGCAAAGCAATTAGAGAGAGGTACAAGAATTAAAGGGAAAGAGGTCAAACTATATTTGTTGTTATTATATATCTAAAAACTTTCCAAAAGAATCAAGAAAAAACTATCATTAAAACTAGGTCAATTTGCTAATAGACATCTATAGAACTCTCCACCCCAAATCAACAGAATATACACTCTTCTCAGCACCACATCGCACTTATTCCAAAATTGACCACATAATTGGAAGTAAAGCACTCCTCAGCAAATGTAAAAGAACAGAAATTATAACAAACTGTCTCTCAGACCACAGTGCAATCAAACTAGAACTCAGGACTAAGAAACTCAATCAAAACCGCTCAACTACATGGAAACTGAACAACCTGCTCCTGAATGACTACTGGGTACATAACGAAATGAAAGCGGAAATAAAGATGTTCTTTGAAACCAATGAGAACAAAGATACAACATACCAGAATCTCTGGGACACATTTAAAGCAGTGTGTAGAGGGAAATTTATAGCACTAAATGCCCACAAGAGAAAGCAGGAAAGATCTAAAATGGACCCTCTAACATCACAATGAAAAGAACTAGAGAGGCAAGAGCAAACACATTCAAAAGCTAGCAGAAGGCAAGAAATAACTAAGATCAGAGCCGAACTGAAGGAGATAGAGACACAAAAAACCCTCCAAAAAATCAATGAATCCAGGAGTTGGTTTTTTGAAAAGATCAACAAAATTGACAGACCGCTAGCAAGGCTAATAAAAAAGAAAAGAGAGAGGAATCAAATAGATGCAATACAAAATGAAAAAGGGGATATCACCACTGACCCCACAGAAATACAAACTACCATCAGAGAATACTATAAACGCCTCTAGGCAAATCAACTAGAAAATCTAGAAGAAATGGATAATTTCCTGGACACTTACACTCTCCCAAGGCTAAACCAGGAAGAAGCTGAATCCCTGAATAGACCAATAGCAGGCTCTGAAATTGAGGCAATAATTAATAGCCTACCCACCAAAAGAAGTCCAGGACCAGATGGATTCACAGTTGAATTCTACCAGAGGTACAAGGAGGAGCTGGTACCATTCCTTCTGAAACTATTCCAATCAATAGAAAAAGAGGGAATCCTCCCTAACTCATTTTATGAGGCCAACATCACCCTGATACCAAAGCCTGGCAGAGACACAACAAAAAAAGAGAATTTTAGACCAATATCCCTGATGAACATTGATGCAAAAATTCTCAATAAAATACTGGCAAACCGGATTCAGCAGCACATCAAAAATCTTATCCACCATGATCAAGTGGGCTTCATCCCTGGGATGCAAGGCTGGTTCAACATTCGCAAATCAATAAACGTAATCCAGCATATAAACAGAACCAAAGACAAGAACCACATGATTGTCTCAATAGATGCAGAAAAGGCTTTTGACAAAATTCAACAGCCCTTCATGCTAAAAACGCTCAAGAAATTCGGTATTGATGGAACGTACCTCAAAATAATAAGAGCTATTTATGACAAACCCACAGCTAATATCATACTGAATGGGCAAAAACTGGAAAAATTCCCTTTGAAAACTGGCACAAGACAGGGATGCCCTCTCTCACCACTCCTATTCAACATAGTGTTGGAAGTTCTGGCTAGGGCAATCAGGCAAGAGAAAGAAATCAAGGGTATCCAGTTAGGAAAAGAAGAAGTCAAATTGTCCCTGTTTGCAGATGACATGACTGTATATTTAGAAAACCACATCGTCTCAGCCCAAAATCTCCTTAAGCTGATAAGCAACTTCAGCAAAGTCTCAGGATACAAAATTAATGTGCAAAAATCACAAGCATTCTTATACACCAGTAACAGACAAGCAGAGAGCCAAATCAGGAATGAACTTCCATTCACAATTGCTTCAAAGAGAATAAAATACCTAGGAATCCAACTTACAAGGGATGTAAAGGACCTCTTCAAGGAGAACTACAAACCACTGCTCAGTGAAATAAAAGAGGACACAAACAAATGGAAGAACATACCATGCTCATGGATAGGAAGAATCAATATCGTGAAAATGGCCATACTCCCCAAGGTTATTTATAGATTCAATGCCATCCCCAATCAAGCTACCAATGAGTTTCTTCACAGAATTGGAAAAAACTGCTTTAAAGTTCATATGGAACCAAAAAAGAGCCCGCATTGCCAAGACAATCCTAAGTCAAAAGGACAAAGCTGGAGGCGTCACGCTACCTGACTTCAAACTATACTACAAGGCTACAGTAACCAAAACAGCATGGTACTGGTACCAAAACAGAGATATAGACCAATGGAACAGAACAGAGTCCTCAGAAATAATACCGCACATCTACAGCCATCTGATCTTTGACAAACCTGAGAGAAACAAGAAATGGGGAAAGGATTCCCTATTTAATAAATGGTGCTGCGAAAATTGGCTAGCCAAAATTAGAAAGCTGAAACTGGATCCTTTCCTTACCCCTTATACGAAGATTAATTCAAGATGGACTAGAGACTTAAATGTTAGACCTAATACCGTAAAAACCCTAGAAGAAAATCTAGGTAGTACCATTCAGGACATAGGCATGGGCAAGGACTTCATGTCTAAAACACCAAAAGCAATGGCAGCAAAAGCAAAAATTGACAAATGGGATCCAATTAAACTAAAGAGCTTTTGCACAGCAAAAGAAACTACCATCAGAGTGAACAGGCAACCTACAGAATGGGAGAAAATTTTTGCAACCTACTCATCTGACAAAGGGCTAATATCGAGAATCTACAAAGAACTCAAACAAATATACGAGAAAAAAACAAAGAACCCCATCAAAAAGTGGGCAAAGGATATGAACAGACATTTCTCAAAAGAAGATATTCATACAGCCAACAGACACATGAAAAAATGCTCATCGTCACTCGCCATCAGAGAAATGCAAATCAAAACCACAATGAGATACCATCTCACACCAGTTAGAATGGCAATCATTAAGAAGTCAGGAAACAACAGGTGTTGGAGAGGATGTGGAGAAATAGGAACACTTTTACACTGTTGGTGGGATTGTAAACTAGTTCAACCATTATGGAAAACAGTATGAGAATTCCTCAAGGATCTAGAACTAGATGTACCATATGACCCAGCCATCCCACTACTAGGTATATACCCAAAGGATTATAAATTATTCTACTACAAAGACACATGTACACGTATGTTTATTGCGGCACTATTCACAATAGCAAAGACTTGGAATCAACCCAAATGTCCATCTGTGACAGACTGGATTAAGAAAATGTGGCACATATACACCATGGAATACTATGCAGCCATAAAAAAGGATGAGTTTGCGTCCTTTGTAGGGACATGGATGCAGCTGGAAACCATCATTCTTAGCAAACTATCACAAGAACAGAAAACCAAACACCGCATGTTCTCACTCATAGGTGGGAACTGAACAATGAGATCACTTGGACTCGGGAAGGGGAACATCACGCACTGGGGCCTATCATGGTGAGGGGGGAGGGGGGAGGAGGGAGGGATTGCATTGGGGAGTTATACATGATATAAATGATGAATTGATGGGTGCTGACGAGTTGATGGGTGCAGCACACTAAAATGGCATAAGTATACATATGAAACAAACCTGCACGTTATGCACATGTACCCTAGAACTTAAAGTATAATAATAAAAAAATATATATATATATATATATAGACAAAATAGATGTAATAGATATAGGTATGAAATACAGACATAATAGATATAATAGATATAGGTATAATATATAGACATAATAGATATGATAGATATAGGTATAAAATATAGACATAATAGATATGATAGATATAGGTATAAAATATAGACATAATAGATATAATAGATATAGGTATAAAATATAGACATAATAGATATAATAGATATAGGTATAAAACATAGACATAATAGATATGATATATATAGGTATAACATATAGACATAATAGATATAGATATAAAATATAGACAAAATAGATATAATAGATACAGTTATAAAAAATGGACATAATAGATATAATAGATATAGGTATAAAATATAGACATAAAGGATATAATTGAGGTATAAAATATAGACATAATAGATATAATACATAAAGGTATAAAATATAGACATTAAAGATATAGGTATAAAATATAGACAGAATAGATATAACAGATATAGTTCTAAAATATAGACATAATAGATATAATAGATATAGGCATAAAATATAGACATAATAGATATAATAGATGTAGGAATAAAATATAGATATCATAGATATAGGCATAAAATATAGATGTAATAGGCATAGGTATAACATATAGAAATATTAGATATAATAGACATAGGAATAAAATATAGACATAATAGATATAATAGATATAGGTATAAAATATAGCCATAATAGATATAAGAAATACAGGTATAAAATATAGATATAATAGATATAATGGATATACGTATAAAATACAGATATAATAGGTATAAAATATAGATATGTTAGTTATAATAAACATAGGTATAAAATGTAGATATAATATATATAGTTATAAACTATAAACGTAATAGATATAATAGATATAGGTATAAAATATAGACATAATAGATATAGGTATAAAATATAGTTAGATAGAGGTATAAAATATAGATATGAAAGATATAATAGATACAAGTATGTAATATAGACATAATAGATATAATAGATATAGGTATAAAATATAGACATCAAAGATATAATAGAAGTATAAAATATAGACATAAAAGATATAATTGATAGAGTTATAAAATACACATAATAGATATAATAGATAAAGGTATAAAATATGGACGTAATAGATATAGTAGATATAGTTTTAAAATATACATATAATAGATATAATAGATATAGGTATAAAATATAGACATAATAGATACAATAGATATAGGTATGAAATATAGACATAATAGATATCGGTATAAAATATAGTCAGAATAGATATAACAGATATAGTTCTAAAATATAGACATAATAGTTATATTATAATAGATATACGTATAAAATGTAGACATAATAGATATAATAGATATAGGTATAAACTATAAACTTAATAGTTATAATAGATATACGTATAAAATATAGACATAGTAGAGATAATAGATATATGTATGAAATGTATACATAATAGATATAGGTATAAAATATAGACCTAATAGATATAATAGATATAGGAAAAAAATATACACAAAATAGATATAATAGATATAGGTATAAAATATAGGCATAATAGACATAATAGATATAGGTATAAAATATAGAACTAATAGATATAATAGATAGAGCTATAAAATGTAGACATAGTAGATATAATAGATAGAGGTATAAAATATAGACATAATAGATATAATAGATACAGCTATAAAATATAGCCATAATAGTTATAATAGATATAGGTATAAAATATAGACATAATACACATAATAGATATAGGTATAAAATATAGACATAAAAGATATAATATACATACGTATAAAATATAGGCATAATAGATATAATAGTTACAGGTATAAAATATAGACATAATAGATATAATAGATAGGTATAAAATATAGATATAATAGAAATAATACACATAGGTATAAAATACAGACATAATAGGTACAGGTATCAAATATAGACATAATAGATATAATAGATAGAGGTATACAATACAGATATAATAGATATCATAGATATATGTATCAAATATGGACATAATAGACATAATAGATATAGGTATAAAATATATACATAATAGATATGGGAATGAAATATAGACATAATATATATAATAGATATAGGTAAAACATACAGACATAATAGATATAATAGATGGAGGTAAAAAATATATACATAATAGATAAAATAGATATAGCTATAAAATATAGACATAATAGATATAATAGACATGGGTATAAAATATAGATATAATGGATAAAATAGATATAGGTATAAAATATACACATAATATATATGATAGATATAGGTAAAATATAGACATAGTAGACATATGCATAAAATATAATCATAATAGTTATAAAAAATATAGTTATAAAATATAGACATAATACACATAGTAGATAGAGGTATAAAATATAGACATAATAGATATAATAGATATAGGTGTAAAATATAGACATAATAGATATAATAGATACAGGTATAAAATATAGACATAATAGAAATGGTAGATATAGGTATAAAATAAAGACATGATACGTTAGATATAGGTATAAAATATAGACATAATCGATATAGGTATCAAATATAGATATAATAGTGATAATAGATATAAGTATAAAATATAGATATAATAGATAAAGTAGATAGAGGTATAAATATAGATATAATAGAAATAGGTATAAAATATAGATATAATGGATATAATAGATATAGGTACAAAATATGGACATAATGGATATAATATAGACAGGATAGATATAATAGATATAGGTAAAAAATACAGACATCATAGATATAATTGATAGAGATATAAAATATAGACAAAATAGATATAAGAGATAGAGGTATAAAATATAGACATCATAGGTATAATAGATAGAGGTATAAAATATAGACATAATAGATATAATTGATATATGTATAAGATATAGACATAATAGATATAATAGATTTAGGTATAAAACATAGATAGAATAGACATAATAGATATAGGATGAAAAAATAAACACAATAGATATAATAGACATAGGTATAAAATATCGAAAGAATATATATAATAGATATAGGTATAAATTATGTACATAATAGATATAATAGATAGAGGTATAAAATAAAAACAAAATAGATATAATAGATAGAGGTATAAAATACAGACATAGTAGATATAATAGAGGTAAAAAATATAGACATAATAGATACAATAGATAGAGGTATAAAATATAGACATAATAGATATAATAGATATAACAGATAGAGGTATAAAATATACGCATAATAAATATAAGAGATATAATAGATAGAGGTATAAAATATAGACATAATAGATATAGTAGAATTTGAAATATAATATAGGCATTATCGATATAATAGAGGTAAAAAATATAGACATCATAGATATAATAGATAGAGGTATGAGGTATAGACGTTATAATTATAATAGAGGTAAAAATTATAGACATAATAGATATAATAGAGGTATAAAATATAGACATAATAGATATAATAGATAGAGGGATAAAATATAAACATAATAGTTATAATAGATGGAGATATAAAATATAGATATAGTTGATATAATCCATATAGGTATTAAATATAGACATAATAAAAATAATAGATATGGTAATAAAATAGAGACATAATAGATATAATGTATATAGATATAAAATATAGACATAACAGATATAATAGATATACGTATAAAATGTAGACATAAAAGATATAATAGATATAGATATAAAATACAGACAAAATAGACATAGGTACACAATATAGACATAATAGATATAATAGATTTAGGTATAAAACATACACATAATAGACATAATAGATATAGGTATAAAATATAGACAAAATAGACATAATAGATATAGGTATAAAATATGGACATAAAAGATAAAATAGATATAGGTATAAAATATAGACATAATAGATATAATAGATATAGGTATAAAATATACATATAATAAATATAGGTATAAAATATAGCCATAATAGATATAATAAATATAGGTATAAAATGTAGACATAATAGATATAGGTATAAAATATAGACATAATAGATATAATAGATATAGGAATGAAATACAGACATAAAAGATATTATAGATATAAGTATAAAATAAAGACAAAATAGATGTAATTGACATAGGTATAAAACATAGACATAATACATATAATAGATATCGGTATAAAATACAGACATAAAAGATACAATACATGGGGAATAAAATATAGATATAATAGATATACATATAAAATATCGATATAATAGATATAACAGATATACGTATAAAAGATAGATATAATAGATGTAGGTATAAAATATAGATATAATAGATATAATAGTTTTAGGTATAAAATATAGATATAAAAGATATAATTGTAAAATATAAATATAATAGATATAATAGATAAAGTTATAAAATACAGATATAATAGATATCGGAATAAAATATAGTTATAATAGATATAGGTATAAAATATAGATATACTAGATATAATAGATATAGGTATAAAATATCGATATAATAGATATAATAGATATACGTATAAAAGATATATATAATAGATGTAGGTATAAAATATAGATATAATAGATATAATAGTTTTAGGTATAAAATATAGATATAAAAGATATATTGTAAAACATAAATATAATAGATATAATAGATAAAGTTATAAAATACAGATATAATAGATATCGGAATAAAATATAGTTATAATATATATAGGTATAAAATATAGATATACAAGATATAATAGACATAGGTATAAAATAAAGACATAAGAGATATAATAGATATAGGTATCAAATATAGACATAATAGATATAATAAATATAGGCATACAATACAGACATAATAGATATAATAGATATAGGTATAAAATATAGACATAACAGATATAATAGATATAGGTATAAAATATAGACATAATAGATATAGGTATAAAATATAGACATAATAGATATAATAGATATAGGTATAAATTATACACATAATAGATATAATAGATATGGGTATAAAATATAGACATAATAGATATAGGTATAAAATAGAGACATTATAGATATAATAGATATAGTTATAAAATATAGACGTAATACATATTATAGATATAGGTATAAAATGTAAACATAATAAATATAATAGATATGGGTATAAAAAATAGACATAATAGATATAATAGTTAAAGATATGAAATATAGACATAATAGATATAATAGATATAAAATATAGACATAGTAGATATAGGTATAAAATATAAACATAATAGTTATATTAGATATAGGTACAAAATATAGACATGATAGATAAAATAGATATAGGCATAAAATACAGACATAATAGATAAAATAGATACAGGTATAAAATATAGATATAATAGATATAAGTATAAAATAGAGATTTAATAGATATACGTATTAAAAATAGATAAAATAATTACAGGTAGAAAATATAGACAACAGATGTAATAGACACAGGTAAAAAATATTGATATAATAGATATAATTATAAAAAATATAAATATAATAGATATAATTGATATAGGTAAAAAACATAGATATTATGTACATAGGTATAAAATATGGTTATAATAGATATAGGTATAAAATATAGATATAAAAGATAAAATAGATATAGGTATAAAATATATATATAATAGATATAGGTAGAAATTATAGACATAATAGATATAATAGTTATAAGAATAAAATATAGACATAATCGATATAATACATATAGGTATAAAATATAGACATAATAGATATAATAGATATAGGTATAAAATATAGACGTAATAGATATAATAGATATAGGTATAAAATATAGACATAATAGATATAATAGATATAGGTATAAAAAATAGATATAATAGATACAGGTATAAAATATAGACATAATAGATGTAAGAGAGGTATAAAATATAGACATAATGGTTATAGATATACGTATAAAATATAGACAGAATAGATATAATAGATATAGACAGATATAATAGATATAGGAATAAAATATGGAAATAAAGCATATAATAGATATAGTTATAAAATATAGTTATAATAGATATAGGTATAAAATATAGACATAATAGTTATAATAGATATAGGTATAAAATATAGACATAATAGATATAGGTACAATATTGAGACATAATAGATATAATAGATATAGGTATAAAATATAGACATAATAGATATAATAGATATAGGTATAAAACATAGACATAATAGATATAATAGATATAGGTATGAAATATAGACATCATAGATATAGGTATAAAATATATACATAATAGGTATAACAGATATAGTTATAAAATATAGACGTAATAGATATTATAGATATAGGTATAAAATATAAACATAATAGATATAATATATATGGCTATAAAATATAGACCTAATAGATATAATAGATATAGGTATAAAATAGAGGCATAATAGATATGATATATATAGGTATGAAGTATAGACAAAATATATATGATAGATATCGGTATAAAATATAGACATAATAGATATAATAGATATAGGTATAAAATACAGACATAATAGATATAATTGATATAGGTATAAAATATACATATAATAGATTTAATAGATACAGGTATAAAATATAGATATAATAGATATAACTATAAAATACAGATATAATGATATAATAGATATACGTATAAAAAATTGATATAATAGATACAGGTATAAAATATTGACAATAGATATAATAGATATAGGTATAAAATATAGATATAGAAGATATAATTATAAAAAATATAAATATAACATAATTGATATAGACAAAAAACATAGATATAATGCATATAGGTATAAAATATGGTTATAATAGATATAGGTATAAAATATAGATATAATAGATATAGGTATAAAATATAGACATAATAGCTATAACAGATACAGATATAAAATATAGATATAAGAGTTATAATAGATAAAGGTATAAAATATAGACATAATAGATATAGGTACAATATTTAGACATAATAGATATAATAGATATAGGTATAAAATATAGACATAATAGATATAACAGATATAGGTATAAAATATAAACATAATAGATATAATAGATATAGGTATAAAATATAGACCTAATAGATATAATAGATATAGGTGTAAAATATATACATAATAGATATAGGTATAAAATATAGACAGAATTGATATAACGGATATAGTTATCCAATATAGAGAAAATAGTTATAATAGATATAGGTATAAAATATAGACATATTAGGAATAGATATAAAATACAGACATAATAGATACAATAGATATAAGTGTAAAATATAGACATAATAGATATAGTACATATAGGTATAAAATGTAGACAGAACAGATATAATAGATATAGGTATGAAGTAAACACATAATAGATATAATAGATAGTGGCATAAAATATAGACATATTGGATATAATAGTTATAGGTATAAAATATAGACATAAAAGATATAATAGAGGTATAAAATATAGACATAATTGATATAATTGATAGAGTTATAAAATATACACATAATAGATATAAAAGATATAGATATAAAATATAGATATAATAGATATAGGTATAAAATATAGATATAATAGATATAATAGATATAGTTATAAAATATAGATATAATATATATAATAGATATAGATATAAAATATAGATATAATACATATAGAGGTAGGTATAAAATATAGATATAATGGATATAATAGATATAGGTATAAAATATAGATACAATAGGTATAGGTATGAAATATAGACACAATAGTTATACATATAGGTATAAAATAAAGATATAATAGATATAGGTATAAAAAATAGATATAATAGATATAATAGATATAGGTATAAAATATAGACATAATAGATGTAATAGATATAGGTATACAATGTAGACATAATAGACATAATAGATATAGGTATAAAATATAGATATAGTGGATATAATAAATATAGGAATGAAATATAGACATAACAGATATAATAGATATAGGTATAAAATATAGACATAATAGAAATAATAGATAACCATATAAAATATAGACATAATAGATATAATGGATATTGGTATATAATGCAGACATAATAGATATAGGTATAAATTATAGACGTGATAGATATAATAGATATAGGTATCAAATATAGACATAATAGATAAAATAGATATAGGTATAAAATATAGACATAATAGATACAATAGATATAGGTATAAAATATAGACATAATAGATATAATAGACATAGGTATAGATTATAGACATAATAGATATAATAGATATAGGTACAAAATATAGACATAATAGATATAAAAGATAAAGGTATAAAATATAGATATAATAGATATAGGTATAAAATATAGATATAATAGATATAATAGATATACGTATAAAATATACATATAATTGATATACTAATAAAATATAGATATAATAGAAATAATAGATATAGATGTAAAATATAGATGTAATAGACATAATTATAAAATATAAATCTAATTGATATAATAGATATAGGTATTAAATATAGATATAAGAAACATAGGTAAAAAATATAGTTATCATAGATATAGGTATAAAATATAGATATCATAGATATAATAGAGGTTGTAAAATATAGACATAATAGATATAGGTATAAAATATAGGCATAATCGATATAATCGATATAGGTATAAAATATAGACATAATAGATATAGGTATAAAATATAGAAATAATAGTTATAGGTATAAAATATAGATATAATATATATAATAGATATAGGTATAAAATAAACACATAGTAGATATAGGTATAAAATACAGACGTTATACATATAGGTGTAATATATAGACATAATAGATAAACATGTAAAATATAGACATAACAATTATAATAGATATAGGTATAAAATATAGACATAATAGATATAATAGATAACGATATAAAATATAGACATAATAGATATAATAGATAAAGGTATTAAATATAGAAATAATATATATAGGTATAAAATATAGATAAAATAGATATAATAGGTATACGTATAAAATATAGATATAAGTGATATAGGCATAAAATTTAGATATAATAGATATAAGTATAATATATGGATATAATAGACATAATTATAAAATATAAACATAATAGATATAATGGATATAGGCGTGAAATATAGATATAATAAATATAGCTATGAAATATAGTTATAATAGATATAGGTATAAAAAAGAGATATAATAGATATAATAGATAGAGGTATAAAATATAGACATAATAGATATAGTAGATATACGTATAAAATATAGACATAATAGATATAATAGATATAGGTGTAGGATATTGACATAATAGATACAATAGATGCAGGTGTATAATATAGACATAATAGATATAATAGATATTGGTTTAAAATATAGACATAATAGATATAACAGATATAGGTATAAAATATAGACATAATAGATATAGGTATAATATATAGCCATAATAGATATAAAAGATATAGGTATAAAATATAGACATAATAGATATAGGAAGAAAATATAGACATAATATGTATAGGTATACAATATAGACATAATGGATATAATAACTATGGGAATAAAATATAGACGTAATATATATAGGTATAAAATATAGAAATCATAGATATAATATATATAGGTACAAAATATAGACATAAAAGATATAATAGATATAGGTATAAAATATAGACTTAATAGATATAATAGATATAGGTATAAAATATAGACCTAATAGATATTATATATACAGGTATAAAATATAGATATAATAGATGTAATAGATATGTATAAAAAATAGATATAATAGATACAGGTATAAATATAGACAGTAGATATAATAGATATAGGTGCAAAATATAGATATAATAGATATAGGTATAAAATGTAGTTATAATAGATATAGGCATAAATTTTAGATATAATGGATAAAATAGATATCGGTATAAAATATAGACATAATAGATATAGGTATAAACTATAGATATAATGGATATAATGGATATAGGTATCAAATATAGATGTAATACATATAGGTATAAATTATAGATATAGTGGATATAATAAATATAGCTATGAAATATAGACATAACAGATATAATAGATATGGGTATAAAATATAGACATAATAGATATAATAGATAACGATATAAAATTAGACATAATAGATACAATGCATATTGGTATAAAATATAGACATAATAGATATAGGTATAAATTACAGACATAATAGATATTATAGATATAGGTATAAAATATAGACATAATAGATATAATAGATATAGGTATAAAATATAGACATAATAGATACAATAGATATAGGTAAAAAATATAGACATAATAGATATAATAGATATAGATATAAAATATAACATAATAGATATAGGTATAAAATATAGACATAATAGATTTAATAGATAGAGTTAAAAAATATAGACATAAAATATATAATACATATAGATATAAAATATAGACATAATAGATATAGTCGATATAGGTATAAAATATAGACATAATAGATATCGGTATAAAATATAGACATAATAGTTATAGGTATAAAATATAGACTTAATAAATATAGGTATAAAATATAGACATATTAGATATAATAAATATAGCTATAAAATATAGACCTAATATATATAGGTATAAAATATAGATATAATAGATATAATATATATAGGTATAAAATATAGACATAATAGATATAAAAGATATAGGTATAAAATATAGACATAATAGATATAATAGATATAGGTATAAAATACAGACATAATAGATATAGGTAAAAAATATAGACATAATAGATATAATAGATACAGTTATTAAAGATAGACATAATAGATATAGGTATAAAATATAGACATAATAGTTATAGGTATAAAATATAGACATAATAAATATAGGTGTAAAATATAGACATAACAGATATATTAAATATAGCTATAAAATACAGACCTAATATACATAGATATAAAATATAGATATAATAGATATAATATATATAGGTATAAAATATAGATATAATAGATATAGGTATAAAATATAGATATAGATATAATGGATATAGGTATCAAATATAGACATAATAGATATGGGTATAAAATATAAACATAATAGATATAATAGATGTGGGTATAAAATATCGACAGAATAGATGTATGTATAAAATATAAAAATAATAGATATAAGAGATATAGGTATAAAATATCGACATAAGAGATACAATAAATATAGGTATAAAATATAGACATAACACATATAATCGATAAAGGTATAAAATATAGACATAATAGATATAGGAATAAAGTATTGACATAATAGATATAATAGATATAGGTATAAAATATCGACATAATACATACAATAGATATAGGTATAAAATATAGACAGATATAATAGATATAGGTATAAAATATAGACATAATAGATGTAACAAATATAGGTATAAAATAGAGACATAATAGATTTGATGGTTATAGGTATAAAATATAGACATAATAGATATAATAGACATAGGTATAAAATATAGACATAATAGACATAATAGATATAGGTATAAAATATAGACGTAATAGATATAATGGATAAAGGTATAAAATATAGACATAATAGATATAGGTATAAAGTATAGATATAATAGGTGTAATAGATATAGGTATAAAATATAGACATAAGAGGTATAGTAGATAAAGGTATAAATATAGACCTAATAGATATAATAGATATAGGTATAAAATATAGACAGAATAGATATGGGTATAAAATATAAACATAATAGATATAATAGATATAAGTATAAAATATCGACATAAGAGATACAATAAATATAGGAATAAAATATAAATATAATAGATATAATCGATACAGGTATAAAATATAGATATAATAGATATAATTATAAAATAAAAATGTAATAGATATGATAGATATAGGTATTAAATATAGATATAAGAAATCTATGTATAAAATATAGTTATAATAGATATAGGTATAAAATATAGACATAAAAGATATAATAGATAACAATATAAAATATAGACATTATATATATAATGGATATTGGTATAAATTGTAGACGTAATAGATATAGGTATAAATTATAGACCTAATAGCTATAATAGATATAGGTATAAAATATAGACATAATAGAAAAAATAGATATAGGTATAAAATATAGACATAATACATATAATCGATACAGGTATAACATATAAACATGATAGATATAGGTATAAAGTACAGACATAATAGATATAATAGATATAGGTATAAAATATAGACATAATGCATACAATAGATATAGGTATAAAATATAGACATAATAGATATGATAGTTATAGGTATAAAATATAGACAAAATAAATATAACAAATATAGGTATAAAATAGAGACATAATAGATTTTATAGATACAGGTATAAAATATATACTTAATGGATACAATCGACATAGGCATAGAATATAGACAAAATAGATATAATTGATATAGGTACAAAACATAGACATAATAGATATAGCAGATAAAGGTATAAAATATAGATATAATAGATATAGGTATAAAATATAGATATAATAGATATAATAGATATACGTATAAAATATACATATAAATGACATAGTCAAAAAATATAGATATAGTACATATAATGGATATTGGTGTAAAATATAGATATAATTGATATAATTATACAATATATATCTCATTGATATAATAGATATAGCTACTAAATATAGATATAAGAAATATAGGCATAAAATATAGTTATAATAGATATAGGGATAAAATATAGATATAATAGATATAGGTATAAAATACAGACATAATAGATATGGGAATAAAATATAAACATAATAGATATAAGAGATATAAGTATAAAATATAGATATAATAGATATAATAGAGGTATAAACTATAGACATAATAGGCATAATAGATATAGTTATAAAAAATAGACATAATAGATATAATAGATACAGGTATAAAATATAGACATAATAGATGAAATAGATATTGGTATGAAATACAGACATAATAGTTATAGGTACAAAATATAGACATTATAGATTTAATAGATGTAGGTATAAAATATAGACATAATAGATATAATAGATATAGGTATAAAATATAGACATAATAGATATAGGTATAAAATATAAACATAATAGATATAATAGATATAGGTACAAAATATAGACAAAATAGATATAATAGATATAGGTATAAAACATACACATAATCGATATAATAGATACAGGTATAAAATATAGATAGAATACATATAATATAAAATATAGGTATAATAGATATCCTTATAAAAAATAGATATAGTAGATACCGGTATAAAACATAGACAATAGATGTAATGGATACAGGTATAAAATATAGATATAATAGATATAATTTAAAAAATATAAATATAATAGATATATTTGATATAGGTAAAAAAACTAGATGTAATGTATATAGGTATAAAATATGGTTATAATAGATATAGTTATAAAATATAGATGTAATAGATATACGTATGAAATATAAAGGTAAAAGATAGAATAAACATAGGTATAAAAAATAGACATAATATATATAACACATATACGAATGAAATATAGACATAGTAGATATAATAGATATAAAAATATAATATAGACATTATAGGTATAGGTATAAAATATGGACATAATAGATATCATAGATAGAGGTATAAAATATGGACATAATAGATATAATAGATATAGGTATAAAATACAGATACAATAGATATAATAGATATCGGTATAAAATATAGTCACAATACATATAATAGACATAGGTACAATATGCAGACAGAATAAATATAATAGATATCGGTATAAAATATAGACATAATTGATATAATAGATATACGTATAAAATATACACATAATAAATATAATAGATAAAGGAATAAAATATAGACATAATAGATATAATAGATATACGTATAAAATATAGATATAGTGGATATAATAGATATAGGCATAAAATATAGACAAAATGGATATAATAGATATAGGTATAAAATATAGACATAATAGATATAATAGATATAGATTTGAAATATAGACATAATAGATATCGGTGTAAAATAGAGACAGAATAGATATAACAGATATACTTCTAAAATATAGACATAATCGTTATAATAGATATAGGTATAAAATACAGACATAAGAGATATAGGTATAAAATATAGACATAATAGATATAATAGACATAGGTATAAAATATAGACATAATAGATATAATAGATATAGGTATAAAATATAGACATAATAGATATAATATATATAGACATAATAGATATAATAGATATTGGAATCAAATATAGACATAATAGATATAACAGCTATAGTTAAAACATAGATATAATAGATAAAATAGATATACGTATAAAATATAGATATAATAGATATAGATATAGGTATAAAATATAGATATAAAGATATAATAGATATACGTATCAAATATAGATATATTAGATATAGGTATAAAATATGGATATAAATGATATAATAGATATAGGTATAAAAAATAGACATTATAGATATAGGTATAAAATATAGACATAATAGATATAATAGATATAGGTATAAAATATACACATAATAGTTATAATAGATATAGGTATAAAATATACACCTAATAGATATAATAGATATAGGTATAAAATATATACATAATAGATATAGTTATAAAATATAGACAGAATAGATAAAGCAAATATAGTTATACAATATAGAGATAATAGTCATAATAGATATAGGTATAAAATCTAGACATAATAGGTATAGGTATAAAATACAGACATAATAAATATAATAGATATAGGTGTAAAATACAGACATAATAGATATAATAGATATAGGTATAAAATATAGACATAATAGAGATAGGTATAAAATATACATATAATAGATATAATAGATATAGGTATAAAATATAGACATAATAGATACAATACATAGATGTATAAAATGTAGACATAATACACATAATAAGTAAAGGTATAAAATATAGACATTATAGACATAATAGAAAAATGTATAAAATGTAGACATAATATATGTAATAGGCATACGTACAAAATAGAGACATAAAAGATATAGATATAAAATATAGATATAATAGTTATAATAGATACAGATATAAAATATAGATATAATAGACATAATTATAAAATATAAATATAATAGATATAATAGATATAGTTATGAAATATATACATAATAGATGTAATACATTTAGGCATAAAATATAGACATAATAGATATAATAGACTATGTATGAAATATAGACATAATAGACATAGGTATAAAATATAGACAGAATAGATATAACAGATATAGTTATAAAATATAGACATAATAGTTATAACAGACATAGATATAAAATATGGACATAATAAATATAATAGATATAGGTATAAAACATAGAAATAATAGATATAATAGATATAGGTAAAAAATATAGACATGATAGATACAATAGATATAGACATAATAGATATAATAAATATTGGTATGAAATATAGACATAATAGATATAACAGATATAGTTAAAATATAGACATTATAGATATAATAGATATAGGTATAAAATATAGACATAATAGATATTATAGATACAGGTATAAAATATAGACATAATAGATATAATAAATAGAGGTTTAAAATATAGAAATAATAGATACAGGAATAAAATATAGTTATAATGGATATAATAGACATAGGTATAATATACAGACATAATAGATATACTATTTATAGGTATAAAATACAGACATTATAAGTATAATAGATATAGGTATAAAATATAGACATAATACATATAATAGATACAGGTATAAAATATAGATATAATAGATATACGCATAAAATATAAACATAAAAGGTAGAATAGATGTAGGTATAAAAAATAGACATAATATATATAATACATATACGAATGAAATGTAGATATAGTAGATATAAAAGATATAGATATAAAATATAGACATAATAGATATGGGTATAAAATATACACATAATAGACTTAATAGATATAGGTATAAAATATAGACATAATAGATATAATAGATAGATGTATTAAATGTAGACATAATAGATATAATAATAGGTATAAAATATAGACATAATAGATATAATAGACATATATATAAAATATAGACATAATAGATATAATAGATACACGTAGAAAATATAGACATAGTAGATATTATAGATAGAGGTATAAAATGTAGACATAATAGGTATAGGTATAAAATATGAACATAATAGATATCATAGATATAGGTATAAAATATAGACATAATAGATATAGATAGAAAATATAGATATAATAGATAGAATAGATAGAGGTTTAAAATATACACATAATAGTTATAGGTATAAAATATATACATAACAGATATAAGAGATATAGTTATAAAATATAGACATAATAGTTATAATAGATATAGGTATAAAATATAGACATGATAGATATAATATATATAAGTATAAAATATAGACTTAATATATATAATAGATATAGGTATAAAATATTGACATAATAGTTATAATAGATATAGGTATAAAATATAGACTTAATAGATATAAGAGATAGAGTAATAAAATATAGACATAATAGTTATAATAGATATAGGTATAAAATATAGACATAATAGATACAATAGATATAGGTATAAAATATAGACATAATAGATATAATAGATATAGGTATAAAATGTAGACATAATAGATATAATAGATATAGGTATAAAATATAGACATAATAGATACTATAGATATAAGTATAAAATAAAGACATAATATATATTCGTATAAAATACAGACATAATAGATATAGGTATAAAATATAGATATAACAGATATACCTATAAAATATAGACATAAGAGTTATAATAGATATAGGTATAAAATATAGACATAAAAGATATAATAGATATAGGTATAAAATATAGCCATAATAGATATAATAGATATAGGTATAAAATACAGACAAAATAGATATAGGTATAAAATATAGACATAATAGATATAACAGATATAGGTATGAAATACAGACATAATAGATATTATAGATATAGGTATAAAATATGGACAAAATAGATGTAATAAACATTGGTATAAAGTATTGACATAATAGATATAATAGATATCGTTATAAAATATGGAAATAAAAGATATAATAGATAGGGGTATAAAGTATAGATATAATAGATATAGGTATAAAATATCGATATAATAGATATAATACATACACGTGTAAAATACAGTTATAATTGATATAGGTATAAAATATAGATATAATAGATATAATAGATATAGGTATAAAATATAGATATAATAGATATAATTATAAAATATAAATATAATAGATATAATAGATAAAGGTATAAAATATAGATATAAGATATCGATATGAAATATAGTTATAACAGATATAGGTATATCATGTAGATATAATAGATATAATAGATATAGGTAAAAAATATAGACATAATAGATATAATAGATATAGGTATAAAATATGGACATAATAGATATAATAGATACAGGTACAAATATAGATATAATAGATATAGGTATAAAATATAGAAATAATAGATATAATAGATACAGGTATAAAAAAAGATGTAATAGATACACGTATAAAATATAGACAATAGATATTATAGATATATGTATAAAATATAGATATAATAGATATAATGGATATAGGTATGAAATATAGACATAATAGATATAGGTATAAAATATAAATATAGTGGATATAAAGATATAGGCATAAAAAATAGACATAATAGGTATAATTGATATAGGTATAAAATATAGACATAATATATATAATAGATAAAGATATAAAATATAGACATAATAGATATAGGTATAAAGTATAGACACAATAGATATAATAGATATAGGAATAAAATATAGACATAAGAGTTATAGTAGATGAAGGTGTAAAATATAGACATAATAGATATAATAGATATAGGTATAAAATACAGACAGAATAGATATGTGTACAAAATACAAACATAATAGATATAATAGATATAGGTATAAAATATAGACATAATAGATGTAACAAATATAGGTATAAAATAGAGACATAATAGATTTGATGGATATAGGTATAAAATATAGACATAAAAGATATAATAGACATAGGTATAAAATATAGACATAATAGACATAATAGATATAGGTACAAAATATAGACATAATAGATATAATAGATAAAGGTATAAAATATAGATATAATAGATATAGGTATAAAGTAGTGATATAATAGATATAATAGATATATGTATAAAGAATAGATGTAATTGGAACACTCATAAAATATAGATATAATAGATATAATAGATATAGGTATAAAATATAGATATAATAGATATAATTAAAAATATAAATCTAAAAGGTATGATAGATATAGGTATTAAATATAGACATAACAAATATAGGTATAAAACATAGCTATAATAGATATAGGTATAAAATATAGATATATTAGATATAATAGATAGAGGTAAAAAATATACACATAATAGATATAATAGATATAGGTAAAAAATATAGACAAAATAGTTATAGGTATGAAATATAGACATAATAGATATAATAGATATAGGTATAAAATATAGGGATAATAGATATAACAGACAGAGGTATAAAATATAAACATAATAGATATAATAGATATAGGTATAAAATATAGACATAATAGATATAATAGATATAGGTATAAAATATATTCATAATAGATATAGGTATAAAATGCAGACATAATAGTTATAATAGATATAGATATTAAATACAGACATAATAGATATTGGTATAAAATATAGACATAAGAGATATAGGTATAAAATATAGACATAATAGCTATAGGTATAAAATATAGACATAATAGATATAATAAATATAGGTATAAAATAAAGACTTAATAGATATAGGTTTACAATATAGACATAATAGGTTTAATAGATATAGGTATAAAATACAGACATAATTGACATAACAGATATAGGTAAAAAATATAGGCAGAATAGATATAGTTATAAAATACGGACATCGTAGATAAATAGATATAGGTATAAAATATACACAAAATAGATATAATAGATATAGGTATAAAGTATAGACATTATAGATATAGGTATATAATATAGACATAATATAATAGATAGAGGTATAAAATATAGACATAATAGATATACGTATAAAATATAGACATAATAGATATAATAGATATAGGTATAAAATATAGATATAAAAGATATAATAGAGGTATAAAATATAGACATAATAGATATAATAGATAAAGATATAAAATATAGACATTATAGATATAGGTATAAAATACAGAAATAATGACATAGGTAAAAAATATAGATATAATATATATAATAGATATAGGTAAAAAATAAAGACATAATAGATATAGTTATAAAATACAGACATCATAGATACAGGTATAATATATAGACATAATAGATATACCTATAAAAGACATACATAACAGTTATAATAGATATACGTATAATATATAGACCTAACAGATATAATAGATATCGTTATACAATATAGCCATAATAGATGTAATACATATAGGTATAAAAGATAGACATAACAGATATAGGTACAAAATATTGACATAATAGATATAATAGATATAGTTATAAAATATAGACATAACAGTTATAATAGATATAGGTATAAAATATAGACATAATAGATATAGGTACAATATTTAGACATAATAGATATAATAGACATAGGTATAAAATATAGACATAATAGATATAATAGATACAGGAAAAAAACACAGACATGATAGATATAATAGATATAGGTATAAAATATAGACATAATAGATACAGGTATAAAATATAGACATAACAGATATAACAGATAAAGTTATAAAATATAGATATAATAGATATAGGTATAAACTATAGATATAATAGATAAAAGAGATATACGTATAAAATATAGATATAATTGATATAGTCATACAATATAGATATAATAGATATAATAGATATTGGTATAAAATATAGATATAATAGATATAATTACAAAATATAAATCTAATAGATATAACAGATATAGGTATTAAATATAGATGTAAGAAATATAGGTATAAAATGTAGTTATAATAGTTATAGGCATAAACTGTAGACATAAGAAATATAATAGATATAGGTATAAAATATAGACATAATAGATATAATAAATGTAGGTATACTATATAGACATAATAGACATAATAGATGTAGGCATAACATATAGACATAACAGATACAATAGATATAGGTAAAAAATATAGACAAAATACTTATAGGTGAAAAACATAGACATAATAGATGTAATAGATATAGTTATAAAATATAGAAATAATAGATATAATAGATATAGGTATAAAATATAGACATAATAGATATAATAGATATAGGTATAAAATATAGACATAATAGATATAATAGATATAGTTATAAAATATAGACAGAATAGATATAGGTATAAAATATAGACATAATAGATATAATAGATATAGGTGTTAAATATAGGCATAGGAGATATAATAGATATAGGTATAAAATATAGACCTAATAGATATAGGTATAAAATATGGACATAATAGATATAGGCATAAAATACAGACATAATAGATATAATAAATACAGGTATAAAATATAGACTTAATATATATGGGTATAAAATATAGACATAATTGTCATAATAGATATAGGTATAAAATCTAGACATAAGAGATATAATGGATATAGGTATAAAATATAGGCATAATAGATATAATAGATAGAGGTATAAAATATAGACATAACGATTATATTTGATAGACTTATAAAAGATAGACATAATAGATAGAGGGATAAAATATAGACATAATAGATATAATAGATATATGTATCATATTTACACATAATAGATATAGGTATAAAATATAGACAAAATCGATATAATAGATATAGGTATTAAATATAGACATAATAGATATAGGTATAAAATATAGGCAAAATAGATATAGGTATAAAATATAGACATAATAGATATTGGTATAAAATATAGACATAATAGATATAATAAATATAGGTATAGAATATAGACTTATTAGATATAATAGATAGAGGTATAAAATATAGACATAATAGATATAATAGATATAGGTGTTAAATATAGGCATAGTAGATATAATAGATATAGGTAAAAAATATAGACACAATAGATAGAGGTATAAAATATGGACATAATAGATATAGGAATAAAATATAGACATAATAGATATAGGTATAAAATATAGACATAATAGATATTGGTATAAAATATAGACATAATAGATATAATAAATACAGGTATAAAATATAGACTTAATAGATATAATAGATAGAGGTATAAAATATAGACATAATAAATGTAATTGATAGAGTAATAAAATATAGACATAATAGATATAATAGATAGAGGAATAAAATACAGACATAACAGATATAATAGATATAGGTATAAAATACAGACATAATAGATATAATAGATATAGGTATAAAATATAGACATAATAGATATAGGTATAAAATATAGACCTAATAGATATAATAGATATAGGTATAAAATATACATAAAATAGATATAATAGATATAGGTATAAGATGTACACATAAGAGACATAACAGATATAGTTATAAAATATAGACCTTATAGATTTAATAGAGGTATAAAATATAGACAGAATAGATATAGGTATAAAATATATGCATACTAGATATAATAGATATAGGTATAAAATATACACATAATAGATATAATAGATATAGGTATAAAATGAAGACATAATAGATATAATAGATATAGGCATAAAATATAGACATAAAAGACATAACACATATAGGTATAAAATATAGACATCATAGATATAATAGATATAGGTATAAAATATAGACATAATAGATATAGGTATAAAATATAGACAAAATTGATATAGGTATAAAATATAGACATAATAGATATAATAAATATAGGTATAAAATATAGAGTTAATAGATATAGGTATACAATATAGACTTAATACATTTAAGATATATAGGTATAAAATATAGACATAATAGACATAATAGATATAGATATAAAATATAGACATAATAGATATAATAGATGTAGGTATAAAATATAGGCATAATAGATATAATAGAATTATAAAATATAGACATAATAGATATAACTGATAGAGTTATAAAATATAGACATAATACATATAATAGATAGAGGGATAAAATATGGACAAAATAGATATAGTAGATATAGGTATAAAATACAGACATAATAGATATAATAGATATAGATATAAAATATAGACATAATAGATATATTAGATTTAGGTATAAAATGTAGACGTAATAGTTATAGGTATAAAATACAGACATAATAGATATAATAAATGTAGGTATTAAAAAGAGACATAATAGATATAATAGATATAGGTACAAAATAGAGACATAACAGATATAATAAATATACGTATAAAATAAAGACATAAGAGATATAATAAATATAGATATAAAATATAGACAAAATAGATTTAGGTACACAATATAGACATATAGACACAATAGATATAATAAATATAGGTATAAAAATACACATAATAGATATAATAGATATAGGTATAAAACATAGACAGAGTAGATATAATAGATATAGGTATAAAGTATAGACATAGATATAATAGATATAGGTTTAAAATATAGACATGATAGATACAATAGATATAGACATAAGAGATATAATAGATATTGGTATAAAATACAGACATAATAGATATAACAGATATAGGTATAAAATATAGACATAATAGATATAATATATGTAGGTGTAAAATATAGCCATCATAGATATAATGTATATATATAAAAATTATAGACATAATAGGTGTAATAGATATAGGTATAAAATACAGACATAATAGATATAATACATATAGGTATAAAATATAGACATAATAGATGTAATAAATATAGGTACAAAATATAGACATAATAGATATAGGAGTAAAATACAGACATCATAGATAAAATAGATAAAGGTATGAAATATAGATATAATAGATAAAGGTATAAAATATAGATATAGATATAGGTAAAAAATAGATATAATAGATATAATAGATATACGTATAAAATATAGATATATTTGATATAGTCATAAAATATAGATATAATAGATATAGGAATAAAACATAGATATAGTAGATATAATTATAAAATATAAATCTAATAGATAAATCTAATAGATAAATCTAATAAATCTAATAAATAAATAATAAATAAATAGATAAATCTAATAAATCTAAGAGATAAAGGTATAAAATATAGATATAGTGGATATAATAGATATCGGCATAATATATAGACATAATAGATATAATAAATATAGTTGTAAAATATAGACAAAATATATAGTTATAAAATATAGACATAATAGTTATAATAGATATAGGTGTAAAATATAGACATAATAGATATAGGTATAAAATAGAGACAAAATAGATATAATAGATATCGTTATAATTTTAGACGTAATAGATATTATAGATATAGGTATAAAATATAAACATAATAGATATAATATATATGGGTAGAAAATATACACATAATAGATATAAACGATATAGGTATGAAATACAGAAATAATAGATATAGATATAAAATATAGTCATAATATGTATAGGTATACATTATAGACATAATGGATATAATAAATAGAGGTATAAAATATAGACATAATAGATATAGGTGTAAAATATAGACATAATAGATATAATATATAGGTATAAAATATAGACATAATAGGTATAATAGATATAGGAATAAAATATAGACATAATTGAAAAAGGTATAAAATATAGACAAAATAGATATAAATGATATAGGTATAAAATATTGATATAATACATATAGGTACAAAGAATAGATATAATACTTATCATAGATATAGGTGTGAAATATAGACATAATAGTTATAATAGGAATAGGTTTAAAATGAAGACATAATAGATATAAGAGATATAGCTATAAAATATAGACATAATAGATATAATAGATATTGGTATAAAATAGAGACATAATATATATAATAGACACAGGTATAAAATATAGACATAATAGAAATAGGTATAAAATATAGACATAATAGATATCATAGATATAGGGACAAAATATAGATAGAATAGATATAGGTATAAAATATAGACACAGTAGATATAATAGGTATAGGTATAAAATAGAGACATAATAGATATAATAAATATAGGTGTAAAATAGAGACATAATCGATATAATAGATATAGGTATAAAATATAGATATATTAGATATAGGTATAAAATATAGACAAAATAGATAAAATAGTTATAGGTATAAAATATAGACATAATAGATATAATATAAAATATAGACCTAATAGATTTAATAGATATAGGTACAAAGAATAGACAAAATAGATATAACAGACATAGGTATAAAATATAGACGAAATAGATATAGGCATAAAATATAGACATAGATATAATAGATATAGGTATAAAATATAAACATAATAGATATAATAGAGATCGGTATAAAATATAGACGTAATAGATATAATAGATATAGGTATAAAATATAGACATAGTAGATATAATAGATATAGGTATAAAATATAGACATAATAGATATAATCGATATAGGTATAAAATATAGACATAATAGGTATAATAGATACAGGTATAAAATATAGACATAATAGATATAGTTATTAAATATAGACATAATAGACATAATGGAAATAGCTATATAATATAGACATAATAAATATAATAGATATAGGTATCAAATATAGATATAATAATTATAATAGATATAAGTATGAAATACAGACATAATAGATGTAATAGGAATACGTTTATAATGAAGACATAATTGATATAATAGATATAGGTATAAAATATAGACATAATGGATATAATAAATATAGGTATAAAATATGGACATAATATATATAGTAGACACAGGTATAAAATATAGACAATAATAGATATAGGTATTAATTACAGACATAATAGATATAGTAGATACAGGTATAAAATATGGATAGAATAGATATAGGTATAAAATATAGACACAATAGATATAATAGATATAGTTATAAAATATAGACATAATAGATATAATAGATATAGGTATACAATATGAACATAATAGATAAAATCGATATAGGTGTAAAATATAGACATAATAGATATCGGTATGAAATATAGACATAATAGATATAATAGTTATAGGTATAAAATATAGACATATATATAATAGATATAGGTATAAAATATAAACATAATAGTTATAATAGAGATGGGTATAAAATATAGACGTAATAGATATAATAGATACAGGTGTAAAATATAGACATAGTAGATATAATAGATATAGGTATAAAATATAGAAATAAAAGATATAATAGATATAGTTATAAAATATAGACATAATAAATAGAATAGATATATGTATAAGATATAGACATAATCGATATAATAGATATAGGTATAAAATATAGACATAATAGATACAATAGATATAGGTATAAAATACAGACATAATAGATATAATACATGTAGGTACAAAATAGAGACATAATAGAAATAATAGATATAAGTATAAAATGTAGACATAATAGATTTAATAGATATATGTATAAGATGTAGACATAATAGATATAATAGATATAGGTATAAAATATACACGTAATAGATACAGGTATAAAATATAGATAATTGATATAATAGATATAGGTATAAAATATAGACGTAAGAGATATAATAGTTATAGGTATAAAACATTGACATAATAGATATAATGTGTAAGGGTATAAAATATAGACATAATAGATACAGGTAAAAAATATAGACATAATACATATAATAGATATAGGTATAAAATATAGACATAATAGATATAGGTATAAAATATAGACAGAATAGATACAACAGATATAGTTATACAATATAGAGATAATAGTTATAATAGATATAGGTATAAAATATAGACACAATAGGTATAGGTTTAAAATGAAGACATAATAGATATAATAGATATAGGTAAAAAATATAGACAGAATAGATATAATAGACATAGGTATTAAATGTAGACATAATAGATATAATAGAAATACGTATAAAATATAAATATAATAGATATAGATATAAAATATAGATATAATAGATACAGGAATAAAATATAGATATAATAGATATAATTATAAAATATAAATATAATATATATAATAGATACAGGTATAAAATATAGACCTAATAGATATAATTGACATAAGGATAAAATATAGACTTAATAGATATAAAAGATATAGGTATAAAATATAGATATAATAGATATTATGGATACAGATACAAAATATAGATATAATAGATATAGGTATAAAATATAGATATAATAGATATAATAGATATATGTATAAAAAATAGACATAATAGATACAGGTATAAAATATAGAAAATATAGTAGATATAGGTTTAAAATATAGATATAATAGATATAATTATAAATATAAATATAATAGATATAATAGATACAGGTAAAAAATATAGATATCATGGATATAGGTATAAAATATGGTTATAATAGATATACATATAAAATATAGATATAATAGATAAAATAGATATAGGCATAAAATATAGACATAATAGATATGATAGATACATGTTTAAATATATATATAGTAGATATAATGGATATAGGTATCAAACGAAGATATAATAGATATAGGTATAAAATATAGACATGATAGATATGATAGATATAATTATAAAATATAGACATAATACATATAATAGATATAGGTATAAAATATACACATAATAGATATAATAGATATAGGTATAAAACGTAGACATAATAGATATAATAGATACAGGTATAAAATACAGATATAATAGATATAGGTACAAAATATACATATAATATATATATTTGATATAGGTATAAAATATACATACAATAGATATAGGTATAAAATATAGATATAATTGTTATAATAGATACAGGTATAAAATATAGACATAATAGATATAAGTATAAAATATAGACATACTAGGGATAATAGATATAGGATTAAAATATAGACATAATAGATATAATACATATACTTATAAAATATACACATAGTTGATATAATACCTATAGGTATAAAATATAGACATAATAGATAAAGGTATAAAATATAGACATAATAGATATAATATATATAGGTGTGAAATATATATATAAGGGATATAGGTAAATATATAGATATAATAGATATAATATATACAGGTATAAAATATAGATATAATAGATATCGGTAGAAAATATAGACATAATAGATAGAGGCATAAAATACAGACATAATAGATATCATAGATATAGGTATAAAATATAGACATCACAGATATAATAGATATAGGTAAAAAATATAGACATAATTGATATAACACATAGAGGTATAAAATATAGATATAATAGATATAGGTATAAAATATAGATATAATAGATATAATAGATATACATATAAAATATAGATACAATAGATATCTGTATAAAATATAGATATAATACATATAATAGATACAGATATAAAATATAGACGTAATAGATATAATAGATATAGGTATAAAATATACACATAATGGATATAATAGATATAGTTATAAAATATAGACATAATAGAAATAATATTTATAGGTATAAAATATAGTAATAAAAGATAAAATACATATAGGTATGAAATATAGACATAATAGATATAACAGATATAAGAATAAAAAATAGACATAATAAATATAGGTATAAAATATAGACATAATAGATATAATAGATATAGGTATAAAGAATAGACATAATAGATATGGATATAAAATATAGACATAATACATTTAATAGATATAGGTATAAAATATAGACATAATGGATATAGATATAATATTTAGACATAATAGGTAGATATAGGTATAAAATATATACATAATAGATAGATACAGGTACAAAATATATATATAATAGATATAGGTATAAAATATAGATATAATAGACATAATAGACATAAGTATAAAAAATAGATATAGTAGATACAGGTATATAATATAGACAATAGATATAATAGATATAGGTATAAACATAGATATAATATATATAATTTAAAATATAAATATAATATATGTAATAGATATTGGAAAGAAATATAGATATAATGCATATAGGTTCAAAATATGGTTATAATGGATATAAGTATAAAATATATATATAATAGTAATAATAGATATAGGCTTAAAATATAGACATAATAGATATGATACATATATGTATAAAATATAGTTATAATAGATATAATGGATATAGGTATCAAATATAGATATAATAGATATAAGTATAAAATATGGATAAAGTGGATGTAATAGATATAGGCATAAAATACAGAATTAATAGATATAATAGATATAGGTATAAAAAATAGACATAATAGATATAATAGGTAAAAATATAAAATATAGACATAATATATATAGGTATAAAGAATAGACACAATAGATATAATAGATATAGGTATAAAATATAGACATCAGAGGTATAATAGATATAGTTATAAAATATAGACATAATAGATATAATAGATATAGGTATAAAATATAGGCATAATAGATATGGGTATAAAATAAAAACATAATACATATAATAGAAATAGGTATAAAATATAGACATAAGAGATATAATAGATATAGGTATAAAATATAGACATAATAGATATTGGTATAAAATATAAACATAATGCATAAAATAGATATATTTATAAAATATAGACATAAGAGATATAAAAGATAGAGTTATAAAATATACATATAGGCCGGGCACGGTGGCTCAAGCCTGTAATCCCAGGACTTTGGGAGGCCGAGACGGGCGGATCACGAGGTCAGGAGATCGAGAACATCCTGGCTAACACGGTGAAACCCCGTCTCTACTAAAAATACAAAAACTAGCCGGGCGAGGTGGCGGGCGCCAGTAGTCCCAGCTACTCGGGAGGCTGAGGCAGGAGAATGGCGTGAACCCGGGAGGCGGAGCTTGCAGTGAGCTGAGATCTGGCCACTGCTCTCCAGTCCGGGCGACACGCGAGACTCCGCCTCAAAAAAAAAATATATATATATATAGACATAATACATATAATCGATACAGGTACAAAAAATAGACATAGTAAATATAGGTATAAAATATACACATAATAGATATAATAGATATAGTTATAAAATGTAGACATAATAGATATAATAGATACAGGGATAAAACATAGACATAAAAGATATAATACATATAGGTATAAAATATAGACATCATAGATATAATAGATATAGGTATAAAATATAGACATAGTATATATAGGTATAAAACATAGACATAATAGATAGAATAGATAGAGGTTTAAAATATAGATATAATTGATACAGGTATAAAATACTGATACAAGATACGTAATAGATATAGGTGTAAAATATAGACATAATAGATACAGGTATAAAATTTAGTCATAATAGATATAATTGATATAGGTATAAAATATAGACATAATAGATATAATAGATATAGGAATAAAAAATAGACATAATAGATATAATAGATATAGGAAGAAAATGTAAACATAATAGATATAATAGATATAAGTATAAATATAGACGTAATAACATAATAAATATAGGTATGCAATACAGACATAATAGATGTTGGTATAAAATATAGACACTATAAATATAGTAGATATACGTATAAAATGTAGACATAATAGCTATAGGTATAAAACATACACATAATAGATATAATAGATATAGGTATAAAATATAGACATAATAGCTATAATAGATAAAGGTATAAACTATAGACATAAGAGATATATGTATAAAATATATACATAATAGTTATAATAGATATAGGTATAAAAAATAGACATAATAGATACAATAAATACATGTATAAAGTATAAACATAATAGATAAAATACATATAGGTATAAAATATAGATACAATAGATATAGGTATAAAATACAGATATTATAGATATAATAGATACAGGTATAAAATATAGAAATAATAGATATGGATATAGGTAAAAAATATAGATATAATAGATATAGATATAAAATATAGATATAATAACTATAAAAGATATAGGTGTAAAATATAGATATAATAGCTATGGTTATAAAATATAGACATAATAGATATAATAGATAAGATACAGGTGTAAAATATATAGATAATACATAGGTACAAAATTTAGTCATAATGGATTTAATTTACATAGGATTAAATATAGACATAATAGATATAATAGATACAGGTATAAATTATAGACATAATAGATATAGGTATAAAATATACACAAAATGGATATAATAGGTATAGGTATAAAATATAGACATAATAGATATATTAGATATAGGTATAAAATGTAGACAAAATAGATAAAATCGATGTAGGTATAAAATATGGATATAATGGATATAGGCAAAAAATATAGATATAATAGGCAAAGGTATAAAATATAGACATAATAGATATAATAGATATAGGTATAAAATATAGACATAATAGATATAATACATATAGGTATAAAATAGAGACATAATAGATATAATAGATATAGGTATAAAATGTAGACATAATAGATATAATAAATACAGGTATAAAATACAGATATAATAGATATAGGTATAAAATATAGATATAATGGATATAATAGATGTAGGTATAAAATATAGATATAGTAGATATAGGTATAAAATATAGATATAATAGATATAATAGATACAGGAAGAAAATATAGATATCATAGGTATAATTACAAAAAATAAATATAAAAGATATAATAGATATAGCTCTAAAATAGAGATATAATAGATATAGGTATAAAAAAAGTTATAATATATATAGGTATAAAATATAGATATAGTAGATATAATAGACATAGGTATAAAATATAGACATAAAGATATAATAGATACAGGTATTAAATATAGACATAATAGATATAATAGATATAGGTAAAACATATAGACATAATAGATATAATAGATATAGATATAAAATATAGACATAACAGATATAATAGATATAGGTATAAAATATAGACATAATAGATACAATAGATATGGACATAATAGATATAATAGATATAGGTATAAAATATAGGACATAATAGACATAATAAATATAGGTATAAAATATAGACAGACTTAGTAGATATAGGTATAAAATATAGACATAATAGATATAATAGATATAGGTATAAAATATAGACATAATAGCTATAGTAGATGTAGGTATAAAATATAGGCATAATAGATATAACTGATAGAGTTATAAAATATACCTATAATAGCTATAATAGATAAAGGTATAAAATATAGACATAATAGATATAAGAGATATACGTATTAAATATAGACATAATAGATATAATAGATATAGGTAAAAATATAGACATAATAGATATTGGTATAAAATATAAACATTATAGATATAATAGATATACGTATAAAATATAGCCATAAGAGATATAATAGATATAGGTATAAAATATACACATAATATATATAATCGATACAGGTATAAAATATAGACATAATAGATATAGGTATAAAGGATAGACATAATAAATATAGGTATAAAATATAGATATAACAGATATAATAGATATAGGCATAAAATATAGTCATAATAGATATAATAAATATAGGTAAAAAATATAGACATAGTAGATATAATAGATATAGGTATAAAATATAGACATAATACCTATAATAGATAAAGGTATAAAATATGGACATAATAGACATAATAGATATAGGTATAAAATATTGACATAATAGATATGTTAAATAAAGGTATGAAATATAGACATAATAGATATGATAGATATAGGTATAAAATATAGACATAATAGATATAATAGATATAGCTATAAAATGTAGACATAATAGATATAATAGATATAGGTATAAAACATAGACATAATAGATATAGTAGATACAGGTATAAAATATAGATATAATAGATATGGGTATAAAATATAGATATAATAGACATAATAGATGTCCGTATAAAAATAAATATAATAGATACAGGTGTAAAATATACCCCATAGATATAAAAGATATAAGTATAAAATATACATATAATAGATATAATTATAAAACATAAATATAATAGATATATAGATATAGGTATAAAATATTGACATAATAGATATAATAGATATAGGTATAAAATATAGATATAATAGATATAGGTATAAAATATAGATATAATACATATAATAGATATACGTATAAAATACAGATACCACATATATCGGTATAAATATAGATATAATAGATATAATAGATAAAGATATAAAATATAGATATAATAGATAAAATTATAAAACATAAATATAACAGATATAATAGATATAGGTATAAAATATAGATATAATATATATAGGTGTTAAATATAGTTATAATAGATATAGGTATAAAATATAGATATAATAGATATTGGTACAAAATATAGATATAGTGGATATAATAGATATAGGCATGAAATATAGACATAATAGATATAGCAGATAAAGATATAAAATATGGACATATAGATATACGTATAAAGTATAGACACAATAGATATAATAGATATAGGTATAAAATGTAGACATAAGAGTTATAATAGATATAGGAATAAAATATATACATACTAGATATAATAAATATAGTTTAAAATATAGACATAATAGATATGGGTAAAAAATATAAATATAATAGATATAATAGATATAGGTATAAAATATAGACATAGATATACTATATATAGCTATAAAATATACACATAATACATATAACCGAAACAGGTATAAAATTTAGACATAATAGATATAGGTATAAAGTATAGACATAATAGATATAATAGATATAGTTATAAAAATTAGACGTAATAGATATCATAGATATAGATATAAAATATAAACGTAATAGATATAATAGATATGGGTATAAAATATAGACAAAATAGACACAATATATATAGGTATATAATATAGACATAATAGATATAATAGATATAGGTATAAAATATACACATAATTGATATAATAGATATGGCTATAAAATATAGACATAATAGATTCAGGTATAAAATATGGACATAATAGATATAATAGATATAGGTATAAAATATAGACACAATAGATATAATAGTGGTATAAATTATAGACATAATAGATATAATAGATATAGGTACAAAATACAGATATAATAGATATAATAGATACAGTTATAAATTATAGATATAATATATATAATAGATATAGATATAAAATATAGATATATTAGATATAGATATAGGTATAAATTATAGATATATGGATATAATAGATATACGTATAAAATAGAGATATAACAGATATAGCTATGAAATACAGACACAATAGATATAGATTTAGGTATAAAATCTGGAAATAATAGATATATGGATATAGGAATAAAATACAGACATAATAGACATAGGTTTAAAATATAGACATAATAGGAATAATATATAGTTATAAACTATAAACAAACTAGATATAATAAATAGAGGTATACTATATAGACATAATTGATATAATAGATAAAATGGATAGAGGTATAAAATAAGATATAATAGATATAATAGAGGTATAAATTATAGACATAATAGATATAATAGATATAGGTATAAAAATAGAGACATAATAGATATAATATATATAGGTATAAATATAGACATAATAATATAATAGATATAGGTATAAAATACAGACATAATAGATATAATAGATATAGGTGTAAAATACAGACAGAATAGGTATAGGAATAAAATACAGACATAAAGATAT
>NW_022142595.1:0-506 GCF_007565055.1 Rhinopithecus roxellana
CTTCATCTCACAGAGTTCCACCCTTCCCTTCTTGGAACAGTTTGCTACCACTGTTGTCCTGGATTCTGCAAAGTGATATTTGGGAGCTCATTGAGGGCTATGGTGAAAAAGCAAATATCCTCCCATAATAACTGGAGAGAAGCTCTCTGAGAAACTGCATTGCCATGTGTGAATGCAACTCACAGAGTTAACACAGTTTTCTAGAAATCTGCAGTTAGATACTTCATAGCGCAGTGAAGCTTACGGTGACAAAGGAAATATACTCAGTTGAAAACTAGAAAGAAGCTTTCTTAGAAACTTCTTGGTGATGTGTGAATTCATCTCACAGAGTTACACTTATGTTTCGTGGAGCAGTCCATTAACACTGTCTTTGAGGAAACTGAGAAGGGCTTCTTTGGATCGCATTGAGGCCTACGCTGATAAAGGAAATTTCATCCGTTCAAAACGTGAAAGAAGCTTTCTGAGACACTTCTTTCTGATCTGTGAGTTCATCTCACAGACTTATA
>NW_022142596.1:0-11762 GCF_007565055.1 Rhinopithecus roxellana
TAGACATAATAGGTATAATAGATATAGGTAAAAAATGTAGACATAATAGATATAATAGATATAGGTAATAAAGTATAGACATAATAGATATAATAGATACAGGTATGAAAAAAGGCATAATAGATATTATAGATATAGTTATAATATAGACAAATAGATGTAATAGACAGAGGTATAAAATATAGATATAATAGATATTGGTATAAAATATAGATATAATAAATGTAATAGATAGACATAACAGATATAATAGATATAGGTTTAAAACATAGATACAAGAGATATAATGGATATGGGTATCAATATACATATAATAGATATAGGTTTAAAATATAGATATAGTGGGTGTAATAGATATAGGTATGAAATATAGAAATAATAGACATACTAGACAGTTATAAATATAGACATCATAGATAAAATAGATATAGGTTTAACATATAGACATAATAGATATAGGTATAAAATGCAGACATAATAGATACAGGTGTAAAATACAGATGTAATACATATAGGTACAAATATACATATAATAGACATAATAGATATACGTATAAATATAGGTATAATAGATAAGGTATAAAACAGTAATACAATAGATATACGTATAAAATAGAGTTATAATAGATATGGGTGTAAAATATAGATATAATAGATATAATAGATATAGGTATAAAATATAGACATAATAGATATAATAGATATAGGTATTAAATATAGACATAATAGATATAATAGATATAGGTATACAATGTAGACATAATCGATATATAGACAGTTATAAAATATAGACATCATAGATATAATAGATACAGGTAAAATATAGTTATTACAGATATAGGTATAAATATACATATAATAGATAGACATAATAGATATAATAGATATAGGTATAAAATATGGATACAATAGATTTAATGGATATGGGTATCAAATATACATATAATAGATATAGGTATAAAATATAGATGTAGTGGATATAATAGATATAGCTATGAAATATAGACAGGATAGATAATAGATATAGGTATGAAATATAGACATAATAGACATAATCGATATAGGTATAAAATATAAACATATGAGATATAGGTATAAAATATAAACATAATAGATATAATATATGGTGAATAATATAGACATAATAGATGTCATATATAGGTATAAAATATGGACATAATAGACATAATAGATATAGGTATAAAATAAACATAATAGATATAATAGATATAGGTATAAATATAGACATAATAGATATAATATATATAGGTAAAAAATATAGACATATGACGTATAATAGATATAGGTATGAAATATAGATATAATAGATATAATAGATAGAAGTATAAAATATAGCCATAATAGATATAGGAATAAAATACAGACATCATAAATATAATCGATACAGGTATTAATATAGACATAATAGATATAGGTATAAAGTATAGACATAATAGATATAATAGATATCGGTAAAAATAGACTTAATACATACAATCGATATAGGTAAAATATAGACATTATAGACAATAGATATAGGTATAAAATATAGACATAATAGATATAATAGATATAGGTATAAAATATAGATATAATAGATATAATAGATATAGGTATAAAATAAAGACATAATAGATATAATAGATACAGGTACAAAATACATATATATAAATATAGGTATAAAATATAGATATAATAGATAAAAGAATATATGTATAAAAAATACAATAATAGATACAGGTATAAAATATAGACAATAGATATAATAGATATGGATATAAAATATGATATATAGATATAATTATAAAAATAGATATAATAGATATAATAGATATAGGTATAAAATATAGATATAATGGGTATAGGTATAAAATATAGACTAATAGATAATAGTTATAGGTATAAAATACAGACATAATAGATATAGATATACAATATAGACAAAATACATTTCATAGATATAGGTATAAAATATAGACATAATAGATATAATAGATATAGGTATCAAATATAGACATAATAATTATAATAGATATAGGTGTAAAATATAGACATAATAGATATAGGTACAAAATATAGACATAATGGTTATAATAGATATAGGTATGAAATATAGACAAATATATAAAAGGCATAGGTTTAAAATGAAGACATAATAGATATAATAGATAGCTAAAAATATAGACAGAATAGATTTAATAGATATAGGTATAAAATAGAGACATAATATACATACTAGACACAGGTATAAAATATAGTCATAATAGAAATAGGTTTAAAATATAGACATAATGGATATAATAGATATAGGTGTAAAATATAGACATAATAGATATAGGTATAAAATATAGACAAAATAGATAGGGGTTAAAAATATAGACATAGATATAATAGATATAGGTATAAAATATAAACATACTAGATATAATAGTGATGGGAATAAATATAGATGTAATAGATATAATAGATATAGGTGTAAAAATAGACATAGTAGATATAATAGATATAGATATAAAATAAGACATAATGGATATAATAGATATAGGCATAAAATATAGACATAATAGTGATATTGGTATAAATTATAGACATAATAGATATAATAGATATATATATAAAATATAGACATATAGATATAACCGATACAGGTACAAATATGGACATAATTGATATAATAGATATAGGTATAAAACATAGACATAATAGATATAGGTTTAAAATATAGATATAATAGATATAATAGATATATGTATAAAAAATAGATATAATAGATACAGGTATATAATATAGACAATCTATAATAGATATAGGTATAAAACATAGATATAATAGATATAATTATAAAATATAAAATATATATAATAGATATTGGAAAAAAATAGATATAATGGATATAGGTTTAAAATATGGTTATAATAGATATAAGTAAAATAAAGATATAATAGTAATAATAGATATAGGCATAAAATATAGACATAATAGATATGATAAATATATGTATAAAATATAGATAATAGATATAATGGATATAGGTATCAAATACAGATATAATAGATATAGGTATAAAATATAGATAGTGGATGTAATAGATATAGGAATAAAATACAGACATAATATATAAAATAGATATAGGTATAAAAATAGACAAAATAGATATAATACATAAAAATACAAAATATAGACATAATAGATATAGGTATAAAGAATAGACAATAGATATAATAGATATAGTTATAAAATATAGACATCAGAGGTATTATAGATATAGTTATAAAATATAGACATAATGGATATAATAGATATAGGTATAAAATATAGACATAATAGATATGGGTATAAATATAACATAATACATATAATAGATATAGGTATAAAATATAGACATAAGAGATATATATATACAGGTATGAAATATAGACATAATAGATATGGGTATAAAATAAACATAATACATATAATAGATATATTTATAAAATAGAGACATAAGATATATAATAGATATAGTTATAAATATAGACATAATACTTATAATCGATACAGGTATAAAAAATAGACATGTAGATATAGGTATAAAATATACACATAATGGATATAATAGATATAGGTATAAAATGTAGACATAATAGATAAATAGATACAGGGATAAAATATAGACATAAAAGATATAATACATGTAGGTATATAATATAGACATCATAGATATAATAGATATAGGTATAAAATATAGACATAGTAGATATAGGTATAAAATATAGACATAGTAGATAGATAGATGGAGGTATAAAATATAGATACAATAGATATAGGTATAAAATACAGATACAAGAGAAGTAATAGATATAGGTGTAAAATATAGACATAATAGATATAATAGATATAGGTAAAATACAGATACAAGAGATGTAATAGATATAGGAATAAAAAATAGACATAAAAGAAATAATAGATATAGGTATAAAATGTACACATAATAGAATAATAGATATAAGTATAAATATAGACGTAATAGATATAATAGATATAGGTATGCAATAAGGTCATAATAGATGTAGGTATAAAATAAAGACAATAAAGTATAATAGATATACGTATAAAATGTAGACAGATTAGCTATAGGTATAAAATATAGACATAATAAATATAAAAGTACGTATTAAATATGGACTGATAGATATAATAGATATAGGTATACAATATAGACATAATAGATATAATAGACAGTTATAAAATAGAGACATCTAGACATAATAGATATAGGTATAAAATATAGACTTAATAGATAGGAATAAAATGTAGACATAATAGATATAATAGATACAGTTATAAAGTATAGACAAAATAGATATAATAGATATAGGTATAAAATACAGACATAATAGATATAGGTAAAAAAAAAGACATAATAGATATAATAGAGATAGGTATAAAATATAGCCATAATAGATATAATAAATACAGGTATAAAATACAGATATAATAGCTATAGGTATAAAATATAGATATAATGGGTATAATAGATGTAGGTATAAAATATATATATAATAGATAGGTATAAATATAGTATATTAGATAAATAGATAGAGGAAGAAAATATGGATATCATAGATATAATTATAAAAATAAATTCAATAGATATAATAGTTATAGGTTTAAAATAGAGATACAATAGATATAGGTAAAAAATAGTTAATATATATAGTTATAAAATATAGATTTAATAGATAATAGATATAGGTATAAATATAGACTAATAGATATAATGGATACAGGTATTAAATATACACATAATAGATATAATAGATATAGTTATAAAATATAGACATAATAGATATAATAGTTATAGGTATAAATTATAGGTATAATACATATAGGTATAAAATATAGACATAATAGATATAATAGATAGGTAAAAAATATAGACATAATAGATATAATTCATATAGGTATAAAATACAGACATAACAGATATAATAGATATAGGTATAAAATATAGACATAATAGATATAATATACAAATATAAAATACAGATAATACATATAATGGATATACGTATAAAATACAGATATCATAGATATACAATATAGGTATAAAATATAGATATAATGGATATAGGTAAAAATATGGATATAATTGATATAATAGATATAGTTATAAAATATAGATATAATAGATATAGGTTTAAAATATAGACATAACGGATATAATAGATACAGGAAGAAATATAGATATAATAGATATAATTATAAAAATAAAAAAATAGATATAATAAATATAGGTGTAATATAGAGATACCATAGATATAGGTATAAAATACAGTTAATATATCAGGTATAAAATATAGATATAATAGATATAATAGATATAGTTATAAAATACAGACATAATAGATATAATTGAAATAGGTATTAAATATAGACATAATATATAGGTATAATATTTAGAATAATAGTATAATAGATATAGGTAAAAATATAGACATAATAGATAATAGATGTAGGTAAAAAATAGACATAATACATATAATCGATATATATAAAATATAGACATAATAGATATAATAGATATAGGTATAAAATAGAGGCAGAGTAGATATAGGTATAAAATACAGACATAATAGTTATAATAGATATAGGTATAAAATATACACAGAATAGATATAATAGATATAGGTATAATATATAGACGTAATAAATATGGGTATAAAATATATACAAAATAGATATGAGATATAGTTATAAAATATAGACATAATAGTTATAATTGATATAGGTATAAAACATAGACATAATAGATATAATAGATATAGGTATAAAATATAGACGTAATAGATATAATAGATATAGGTATAAAATATAGACATAATAGATATAGGTATAAATATAGACATAATAAATATAATAGATATAGGAATAAAATATAGACATAAAACAAATAGGTACAAAATATAGATATAATTGATATAGGTATAAAATAAAGACATAATAAATAGATATAGGTATAAAATATAGATAATAGATATAGGTATAAAATATAGATATAATAGATATAATAGATATTCGTATAAAATATAGATATAATAGGTATAGTTTTAAATAAAGATAAAATAGATATAATAGATACAGGAAAAAATATAGATATAATAGATATAATTAAAAAAAAAAATATATATATAGATATAGGTATAAATAGAGATGCAATAGATATAGGTATCAAATATAGTTATAATAGATATAGGTATAAATATAATATAATAGATATAATAGATATAGGTATAAAATATAGACCTAATAGATATATAGATACAGTTATAAAGTATAGACATAATAGATGTAATAGATGTAGGTATAAAATAAAGACATAATAGATATAGGTATAAAATACAGACATTATAGATATAGGTAAAAAAAGAAGATATAATAGATATAATAGATATAGGTATAAAATATAGCCATCATAGATATAATAGATATAGGTATAAAATATAGACATAATTGATATAAGTACAAAACATAGACATAATAGATATAATAGAGGTATAAAAATATAGACATAATAGATATTCGTATAAAATAAAGACATAACAGATATAATCGATATGGTATAAAATATAGACATAATAGCTATAGATATAAAATATAGACATAAAAGATATAGAAATAATATTTAGACATAATAGATATAATAGATATAGGTAAATATAGACATAATAGATATAATAGATATAATGCAGAGGTATTAAAATAGACATAATAGATATAATAGAGGTAAAAATTATAGACTAATAGATATAATAGATACAGGTATAAAATATACACATAATAAATTAGTCGATAGACGTATAACATTTAGACATAATAGATATAACAGACAGACGTATAAAATATACAAAAATAGGTATAATAGATATTAGAGATAGATGTATAAAATATAGACAAAATAGATATGGCAGATAGAGGTATAAAATATAGACATAATGATGTAATAGATAGATATAAAATATAGACCTAATAGATATAATAGATAAAGCTATAAAATACAGACATAAAAGATATAATAGATAGAGGTATAAAGTATAGACAATAGATATCATAGATTCAGGTAAAAATATAAACATAATAGGTATGATAGATATAGGCAAAACAATATAATGGATATAGGTATAGAATACAGACATTAGATATAATACATACAGTTATAAAATACAGACATAATAGATATAACAGATATAGGTAAAAAATATAGACAAAATAGTTATAGGTGAAAATATAGACATAATAGATATAATAGATATAGGTATAAAATATAGACATAAAGACATAATAGATATAGCTATAAAGTATAGACATAATAGATATAGGTATAAAATATAGACATAAAGAGATAATATACGTATAAAATATAGACATAATAGATATAGGTATTAAATACAGACATAATACAAATAAGTATAAAATATAGACATAATAGATATAATAGATATAGTTATCAATATAGACAATAATTATAATAGATATAGGTATAAATATAGACATATTAGATATAATAGTTATAGGTATAAAATATAGACATAATAGATATAATAGATATAGGTATAAAATAGAGACATAATAGATATCGGTATAAAATATAGACATAATAGATTTAATAGATATAGTTATAAAATATAGACATAATAGATATAATAGATATAGGTATAAAATGTAGACATATAGATATCGGCATAAAATATAGACATAATAGATTTAATAGATATAGGCATAAAACATAGACATAATGGATATAATAGATATAGGTATAAAACATAGACATAATAGATATAATATACGTATAAAATATAGATATAATACATATAGGTATTAAATACAGACATAATAGAAATAAGTATAAAATATAGACATAATAGATATAATCGATATAGTTATCAAATATAGACATAATAATTATAATAGATATAGGTAAAAAATATTGACATAATAGATATAGGTACAAAGTATAGACATAAAGGTTATAATAGATATAGGTACGAAATATAGACATAATAGATATAGGTATAATATTTAGACATAATAGATATAGGTATAAAATATAAACATAATTGATATAAAAGATATAGGTGTAAAATATAGACATAGTAGATATAATACACATACGTATAAAATATAGACATAATGGATATAAGAGATATAGGTATAAAATATAGACATAATAGATATTATAGATGAAGATATAAATATAGACATAATAGATATAGGTATAAAGTATAGACACAATAAATAATATATGGACATAAGAGGTATAATAGATATAGGTATAAAATATAGACATAATAGATATAATACATAAAGGTATAAATATATATATAATAGATAATGGTATACAATATATATATAAGAGATATAATAGATATACGTATAAAATATAGTTATAATTGATATAATGATAAAGTATAAATCTAATAGATATAATAGATATGGTATACAATAGACATAATAGATATAGGTATGAAATACAGACATAATAGATATAATAGATAAGGTAAAAAATAGACATAATAGATATAGGTACGAAATATAGACATAATAGATATAATAGATATAGGAATAAATTATAGACATAATAGATATAATATTATAGGTAAAAATATACATAATAAATTTAATAGATATATGCATAAAATATAGTCATTGTAGATATAGATATAGGTATAAAATATAGACATAATAGTTATAGGTATAAAATATAGACATAATTGTTATAATAGATATAGATATGAAATATACACATAATAGATATAGATAGATAGGTATAAAATAAAACATAAGAGATATAATAGATATAGGTATAAAATATAGCCATAATAGATATAGGTATAAAGTACAGACATAATAGATATAATGGATATCGGTATAAAATATAGACATAATACATACAAAAGATATAGGTTTAAAATATACACATAATAGATGCAATAGATATAGGTATAAAAATAGACATAATAGATATAATAGATATAGGTATGAAATATAGACATAATAGATATGAAATATATAGGTATAAAATATAGACATAATAGATATGATAGATATAGATATAAAATATAGACAAAATAGATATAATAGATATAGGTATAAAATATAGACATAATAGATGTAACAGATACAGGTACAAAATATAGACAATAGATATGATAGATATAGATATAAAATATAGATATAATATATGATTATAAATTATAAATATAATAGATATAATAGATATAGGTAAAAAATATAGATATAATGGATAGAGGTATAAAATATGGTATAATAGATGTAGGTATAAAATATAGATATAATAGATAAAGGTATAAAGTACAGACACAAGAGTATAATAGATATACGTATAAAATATAGACATAATAGGTATAATAGATATAGGTATAGAATATAGACATAAAAGATATAGTAGATATAGGTATAAAATATAGACATAATAGATATGGGCATAAAATATAAACATAATAGATATAATAGATATAGGTATAAAATATAAACATAAGAGATAATAGATATAGGTATAAAATATAGACATAAAAAATATAATCGATACAGGTATAAAATATAGACAAAGTAGATATAGGTATAAAGTATAGACGTAATCGATATAATAGATATAGGTATTAAATATAGACATAATAGGCCGTGCGTGGTGGCTCAATCCTGTAATCCCAGCACTTTGGGAGGCCGAGATAGGCGGATCATGAGGTCAGGAGATCGAGAGCATCCTGGCTAATACGGAAGAAACCCCGTCTCTACTAAAAAATACAAAAAACTAGCCGGGCGACGAGGCGGGTGCCTGTAGTCCCAGCTACTCGGGAGGTTGAGACAGGGAATGGCGTGAACCCGGCAGGCGGAGCTTGCAGAGAGCTGAGAGCCGGCCACTGCACTCCAGCCTGGGCAGCAGAGCAAGACTCCGTCTGAAAAAAAAAATAAATAAATAAATAAATAAATAAATAAATATAGACATAATAGATATAGGTATAAAATATAGACATAAAAGATATAGGTATAAAATATACACATAATAGATATAGGTACAAAATATAGACATAATAGATATAATAAATATAGGTATAAAATATAGATTAATATATATAGGTATAAAATATAGACATAATAGATATAATAGGTATAGGTATAAAATATAGGCATAATAGATATAATAGATAGAGGTATTAAATATAGACATAATAGATAACTTGACAGAGTTATAAAATATAGACATAATAGATATTATAGATAGAGGGATAAAATATAGACATAACAGATATAATAGATAGAGGGATAAAATACAGACATAATAGATATAATAGATATAGGTATAAAATATAGACATAATAGATATAATAGATAGGAATAAAATATAGACGTAATAGATATAGGTATAAAATATAGACATCAAAAATATAATAGATATAGGTATAAATTATAGACATAATAGGTACAATAGGTATAAAATATAGACATAATAGATATAGATATAGGTATAAAATATAGACATAATAGATATAATAGATATAGGTATAAAATATAGACATAATAGATATAGGTATAAAATATAGACATAATAGATAATAGATAGAGGTATTAAACATAGACAAAATAGATAAAGTTATAAAATATAGACATAATAATTATAGGTTCAAAATATAGACTAATAGATATAGGTAAAATATAGACATAATAGATATAATAGATACAGGTATAAAATATAGGCATAATAGATATGATAGAGGTATAAAATATAGACATAATAGATATAATTGATAGAGTTATAAAATATAGACATAATAGATATAATAGAAATAGGTATAAAATATAGACATAACAGATATAATAGATATATGTATAAAATACAGACAAAATAGATATAATAGATATATGAATAAGATATAGACATAATAGATATAATAGATATAGGTATAAATATAGACATAATAGATATAATAGATAAAGGGTTAAATATAGACATAATAGATATAATAGATATAGGTATGAAATATACACATAATAGATATAATAGATATAGGTATAAATTATAGACATCATAGGTATAATTGATATAGGTATAAAATATAGACATAATAGATATAATAGATATAGGTATAAAATATAGACATAAGAGATATAATAGATATAGGTATAAAACGTAGACATAATAGATATGATATATATGGGTATAAAACATAGATATAATACATATGATTATACAGGTATGAAATATAGACATAATAGATATAATAGATACAGGTATAAACATATAGACAAAATCGATATAGGTAAAAAATGTAGACATAATGGATATAATAGATATAGGTATAAAATATGGACATAATGGATACAGGTATAAAATATAGACAGAATAGATATAGGTACAATATTTAGACATAATAGATATAATAGATATAGGTATAAAATATAGACATAATACATATAATAGATATAGGTATAAAATAAAGACATAATAGATATAGGTATAAAATATAGACATAATAGATAAAGGTATAAAATATAGACATAATAGATATACCTTTAAAATATAGACATAACAGTTATAAAAGATACATTTATGAAATATAGACATAATATATATTAGATATAGGTATAAAATATAGCCATAATAGATATAATAGACATAGGTAAAATATACACATATATTTATAGGTATAAAATATAGCCATAATAGATATAATAGATATAGGTATGAAATACAGACATCATAG